>NC_073691.1:147105103-147405103 GCF_029784155.1 Uranotaenia lowii
TTATGCGAGATGTGTTGCAGTCTTATACGATGTTCAGAGATTTTAACATCGATTGACAACTTAAGTCACATTTTATAAGATGTGTGTTGTAAGCTTGTACGATATGATGCAATTAGACATTTGATGGACTCTTTAAACGATATTTGATGTGAGTTGGGATGTACTCATGTACGATTTGTATCATAAAACAATTTTGCGGACCATTTTATGTAGCATGTTATGTGTAATATTGTGATTGAAATACGACGCTAGGAAGAAATAAAACTAGTTGATGATTTTAACTTATTTTTATTATAACTAACATTGAAATGCACTACATATATTTTCGTAGGTACCGCAACCGGGCATTGTCCCGCTCGCTACTTTCCTAAGTGCCACCGCTTCCATGCCTCCCCTCAGGATCTTTGACACCTCTTTCTTTCGGGTTTACAGCGGAAATTGCCGGGCCACAATTCTGTCCGTGAACATTTCTTGATAATCGTAGTATGCACATGCAAATCGTCGGGTAATTATCCGGCGGGTTTTTTTTAATCTGAGCCTAGTAGGGCAGAGTAATCCTGTTATTTTCGAAAGGAAAATGTTGGTGAGGTTTCTGTCCAACGTTGTTTTTCCAAAACCTACCTTTATTATTTTATTTCATCCGTTTGCTTGTTTGCTTTAGTCGTCAACTTTCTCAAAATTCAAATGCTGATACAAAATTGCAAGCACGATCGCAAAATTGCACATCCACTGAACACGATTTATCACGATGAAGTTTTAATATTATGATGAGATGCGGGCGAACGCTAAGTATCTGTTAATACGAATCTGATTTGATCGCATTAAATATATTTAAATCATGGGTAAAGTGACCGATTATACGATTATAATTATACTTGTTATAATATTTGTAGCTATATCGGAAAGACGCGGTGTTAATTTGCCTACTAATGTGACATTCTAGTAAACATACAACGTGATATGAAAGATGATGCTTACGTAGTATTCTTTACGAATTTATTCGAAGCCATTTGCGATTTCGATTCGAAAGTAATTTGTGTACCAATAAAATGCTTCTTAAGAAATCTTATGCGATCTTTATAAGATTTCATTTGACATCGGTGGAACTAAATACGACTTCATCCAACATATCGTAACTAAGTCATATTTCTCTGGTATGTTGCATCTTCTACGATGAATAAACGATATGGTCGAATTGTAAGTGTACATATTTACGATTCCGATTTGAGTTGCATCTATATACGAGTTCGACGATGATTTCTTTTACGATTTCATATTGGCTGGGTCCTGATCGTCAATTCACGACACATTGTCAGGTTTTTTTAGGTTGGGTTGCTCATTAATCGCCGGGTAATCTCCATGCGGGGTTTTTATTATCTAAGCCTAGTAGGAGAGAGTAAACCTGTAATTTTAGAAAAAAAAATTTAATGAGGTTTTTTTCCAACGTTGTTTTTCCAAAACCTACCTTCATTATTTTATTTTATCCGTTTGCTTTAGTCGTCAATCCACACAAAATTCAAATGCTGATACAAAATTGCAAGCACGATCGCAAAATTGCACATCCACTTAACACGATCCAACACGATGAAGTTTTAATATCATGAAGGATGTGGGCGAACGCTAAGTATCTGTTAATACGAATCTGATTCGATCGCATTAAATATATTTACATCGTCGGTAAAGTGATCGATTATACGATTATAATTATACTTGTTATAATATTTGTAGCTATATCGGAAAGACACGGTGTTCCAGCCAGCGGCTTTGGTGTAGTGGTTAGAGTTCAAGTCATCTACGCCAAAGTTCATGAGATCGAATCCCGGTCATGGCATACATAGTACACTTTCTGTGGTCTGGTGAATTTAGCATTTGTTAGATGCTAGCCATCATTACTTCGAAAGATGCGCGCTTAGAGTTAAGAAAAGAAGATCTCTTCAAAGAAACATGAAGTTTCACTGAGATCCTATGTGTGTGTGTTCGTTAATTTGTAGTAAACATACAAAGTGATACGAAAGACGATGCTTACGTAGTATTCTTTACGAATTTATTTGACGTCATTTACGATTTCGATTCTAAAGTAATTTGTGTACCAATAAAATGTATCAGAAATCTTATGCGATCGTTATAAGATTTCATTTGACATTAGTTGAACTAAATACGACTTCAACCAACATATCGTAACTAAGTCGTATTTCATTGAGATGTTGTATCTTCTACGCTGAACATACGATATGGTCGAATGGTAAGTGTACATATTTACGATTCCGGTTAAAGTTGCATCCATATATGAGTTCGACGATGATTTCTTTTACGATTTCATGTTGGCTGGGATCTTTTAACAGATTAGAAGCTTCTTTAACGGGAACACTTGGAAACAATGGTGAAACATAAAAAAACCATGATGTCATCTTTTTCGATACTTCCCTGTAGGGATTAGGATTGGTTAGAAAAACTGATGGAGAATTTAGTGTCAATAGAGGTGTTTAATTGGAATTTGAGTATGTCAATTTGATCGTGTGTAACCCGTTAGTGCAATTTGTGAACACGCGCTTCAATGAGCTGGTGAGTGAACGTGCTGAAGTGAGAGAATCGAGTGTCGAATTGCGATAGTGTTAGTGGTATCGATTGTCAGTTGAAGTTGGTTAACGAATTCAAGTGTCTTTGTTACTGATCTTGTTTTAAAGAGTTTCGGCGTCCTTTTAAACTCGTCTTAAAGCTTAGTTCTTTTAGAAATTGGACAGTTACGATTTACGAATGCGTGTATCTCAAAAACCGTTCGTTTGATCTAAATCAGTGGTTTTCAAAGTGGTCCCTACCGCCCCCTTGGGGAGCTCAATTTTGAAATTTGGGGAGGCGTTGGAAGAGCTCAGGGGGGCAGTGAAGTCGTAATCCTCATTTTCACAAGTCACTAAACAACAGATCACAACGAGTAAGTTTGATAACAAAACAATCAAATTACGTAACAGAACTAAACATCAGGTTCAAGACTCATATATTATATCAGAGCTGCCAGTAAATTTTTGAATCAGTAACTCGATATTATTTCTCAAAAAAATGTATTTAAAAGTTTTTTTAAATTGTCACAGATTTTGTATTTTTGCATGTTGATCTTGTTTTGTGAGACTATTTTGGGTTATGCTAAAACCAATAAATTTCAGATGGCAATGCTTGATAATCTTTGAAATGTACTGTTTCAAAAAGTCTGCTTCTAGGTGAGGCAAAAAGAAACCCGCTGCAGCACTTTGCAGCATTTTTTTTTACTTTTCGAGAACAAAAATGAGCAGTTTTTGAAAAGAGTTGTAATCGTTTAAAATGAAAATTCATGCCGCAACCAAACAAAACCATGTAAAATGCATGCTCAGTTTAATGAAATTTGCAAATCTATATATATAAAAAGCAATTTCTGTATGTTTGTTTGTCCTTTATAGACTCAGCCGTCTTAAGGGCTAGAGAGCTGAAATTTGGCATGGATGCTCATTAGGACCAAAAAGGATGAAAAATGTTTTCAGATTTTCGGATGACCCCTTCTGAAGGGGGTCGTCCATAGAAGACAAATATTGTTTTCGCGATGTTGACGTTACTTTTCGTCGGATCGTGTTGAAAATTTGCACATGAGTGTTTTGAAAGACGAGCAATCGATTTCAGGTGTCAAATTTTGTGTAAGGGGTCAACCAAAGGGGTCGTCCATATTAACTGTTCGCGCTTTTTGCGATATTGACGTTATTATACATCGTATTCAGATGAAAATTGGTACACGATAGTTTTGAGTGACGTGCAATCAATTTGAGGTATCAAATTCAGTGTAAGGGGCCGGAAGAAGGGGTCGTCCATATTAAAATTTCAGTATCTTAGTGATATTGATGTTTTTATGCATCGGATTGGGGTGGAAATTTGCACATAGGAGTTATTAGGGACAAACAACTGATTGAAATTATCCAAACTAAAATCAGGGGTCGGCCAAAGGGGTCGTCCATATTAACTATACACTGTTGATGCGATATTGTCGTTATTATACATCGGATTCAGATGAAAATTGGTACACAAGAGTTTTGAGAGATGAGCAATGAATTTCAGGTATTAAATTCGGTGTAAGGGGCCGGCAAAGGGGGTCGTCCATATAAACCTTTCAATATTTTTGCAATATCGTCGTTATTATACATCGCATTGGGATGAAAATTTGCACACGGTAGTTTTTGGGGACGAGCAACCAATTTCAGATGTCAAATGCTTTGCCAAGGGTCGACGAGAGGGGTCGTCCATAAAAAATAATTTTTCACTGTTTTTAGCAATATTGCTGTTATTATAAAATGGATTGCTTTGAAAATTTGCACACGGGAGTTTTGAGGGAAGGGCAATCAATTTCAGATATCAAAGTTTATATAAGAGCCCCCGAAAGGGGTTTAGGTTTTTGGCAATAATTGCGTTGTTATGCAATGATCGAGTCGAAATTTATACACGTGGTTTTTTGGCACGGTCAAAGGATTTCTGATTTCAAATTTAGTAGCAGACGACAGACAAAGTGATCGACCAATATTTTTGCAATTATTACTTAACAATGAATTCAGAAGTGCATTTGGAAAATGCTTGGCAATTGGCTTTCATAAAAACTGTTCATGACATTCTAAGTTGAAAGCGAAACGGAGTTCGTATGGGATCAGCTAGTCTGGGTATAAATTAAGGTTGACAGAATGCCCGTCTTTATACGGGTTTGCTCGGATATTAAATACAAAATTTGGGAAGAGTCCAACCCGGCCTGGTTGCCCGGATTTCATTTAAAAAGCGCGTATTTTGCCCAGATCAGTTCATTTTATTTGGCAAATCAAACAACAACAAAAAAAATTGCGTTGTGAAATTTTTAATTTATTCCCCAAAATCGAATTTTTTTTTTAGTAAGTTTTTTTAAAACAGTCATGGAAGGTTTCTCAGAAGCCTTTAATACGATTTAAAATCTGTCGATGAATTTTGTTAAAAATTATTTTTCAATTTTTTATATTCTCTTGATTTTGGATGAGCAGTTTCTGGGTTTTGACAAAATTTTCCCGAATATTGCCCGGCTTTTGGTCGTCAATTTTGAAATCAAATGCCCGATTTTTTATTACGGTTTTTATATAAAATTGCAGGTTTTATTCGGCCCGGATACGTACTGAAAAATCTGACAACCTTAGCATAAGTTAATAGAAGCTTATTTTGAGAAAACACGCTTTTAAGTGGCTATGTCTGGTCATTTTCCGAAAATTTGCGTTTTTCTTTCGAACGAAATAGTATGTTAATAAAATTCTAAAAATCTAAAAAATATCTAGGAATGAAGTTTGAAATATTAAAAATTTTTTGACACAATTAAATCGAAATCGACCATTTTCTGCTTATAAAATCCCATACCCCTTTGGTTCTTGAGGCTTCACATAATGTTGAATGAAATTTGAGTTAAGTCTTACAACAAAATAAAGCCGTAAACTAATAGTTTTTCTTCGATTCAGAAATCCAGATTATCATTTTTTAAAGATTTCCTAAAAATTTTCCCAGAGGGGGCGTTGAGCTCAAATATTCGGCAAAAGGGAGCAGTGAGTGAAAAAAGTTTGATACTGAATACTTCTCTTTTAGAAGACACTGGGTGCAATTTAGTGGATACATATGTTTCGAAATTAATAAAACTTGATTATTTTTGAGCCACTTTAAAGCGTTTTTAGTGGAATTTTTCCTGCAAAATCTGACAATATCTCAACAAAACCATCCTGAGATTGAACTCAAAATATAATCGGTTAGTATAGATCGTAGGTTGCGAAGGGTACATACAAGTTTACTCTTTTTTGGCTTTTAAAAACAACCAAAATCAGAGTTTTTGTTTTGAAAAATGTTGTTTATTTTCCACAGGAGCAGATATTTGGCAAATCATCATATTTTATAGAAAACAACCAGCAAATACATACATAATATGTTAGGGACTTTGACACGAGCAGACATGTAATAGGATTCAAAAGCTAGAATTTGTTTGAAATATGGTTTTTTATAAGTTTTGCCGTTCATCAGAAATCCTCTGTCGCAAGCCTCGGTACCGGCTATACAGCTTACAGCTTTATTCGGTTTAAATAACTCATAACTAGGCAACACTTAGTGCACTTACCCAAGCAACCAAAAGTCTCATATCTACTTAAACTCGTTCCTCCAAAGTTCGAATTTCGCTGAATAAAGGTTTCAAAGGGATTGGTACCAAATTTTCTCGAATGTGAGCATGAAAGTTACAAAAGGTTCCTGAAACAGCCTTCTATGGACTTGAAGTTCCAAAAAGTTTCTCAAATAGCCTTTTTTGTGACATGTCAATCGCACCCACACAGTATAAACGTTACAAATTAGGTCTCAAATAGCCTTCTGTGAACTTCAAGTTCCAAGAAGTTCCTCAAAAAGCTTTTTCTGTCACAATCAATCGCATCATTCAGAATAAAAGTTACAAATTGGGTCTCTAATAGCCTTTTATGGACTCGAAGTTCCAGAAAGTTTTTCAAATAGCCTTTTTTGAGACATGTCCGCCATTTCATGAATATGAAATGTGAACGAACATCACAAAAGGGCATATAATAAATAAATCATTTTTAGGAGCTTGGAAATTGTTGAAATGTATAATTTATATTGAAACTTCAACTCAGAACAACTTAAAGCTAACTCGCAAATGATTGTTTTTGAAAAGAGTAAATATTTCGACTTTATAAAATTTCGTCCAACTGTATTTACTTACCACGAATTTATCACACATTAAAAGTCAGTTGAAGCAGTTCATTTATTAAATATCAAGATAAACTCAAGAATTTGTATAACTTTTAGCTATAAACATGGAATTCCATTTTTTTAAACCGATATTATTTTAACGGATGATTGATTTATACGCCGTTTCGTAATGTTTCTTAGTCATAATCAACATGCGTCTTTGCTGCTGGCCGCTGTCTGCCCTTGCGAGTATTCTGAGAAGCTTATAACCAATTCGAATTTTAGCTGCCGGTAAGGCAACATCTAGGCGTGGCGTCGTGGCAGCGTGTTTGGCTATCATCTCGGAGGATCGGGTTCAAATCTGGTACAATGACTAATTTTTTCCATTAGGTTGTTTGATTGCTTGAGTAAGCGAATCAAATAATTGTGTAGCAGAACTGGCGTCTATGCCGGCATGTATCGAACAAAGTTAAAAACAAAGCAATTAAGTAAGATCAATTGAGGGAGGTGATGGGAGAGGAATAAAGATGGATGCCGAGAAACCGGCAGCACCACCACATGGGCTGGTGGTGACCAAAGTAAGAGAGGAGAGGAGAATAACTTTTTTGTTTTTGCTGATTAAACGTCTACTTGTGGGCTGAATAGAAGGCCGTTCAAATCTGTAATAGAACTTCAAAGTTTCAATACGAACTTAAATTTTGGGCTGAATAAGACGAACTTCAGCACATTGATTATGCTGATTAAGCGTTGTTCGACCTTTTTAACGAAACTTTTGGTTGCTTGGGTAGTTTTTCGCTTATTCAAAATTGCTGGTATGAGACTTGACTTCCCTGATGACCCTTAGCCGAAGTTGCCGATCATATGCTTCATCCCAATGCTTGATTTGAACTTTGTGGACATTTTTGACCGTATTTGCATACTTGGATAAATATGTGATCCGTTGATTTATAATAGATAAATAAATAAATAAATACTTTTCCACCAGTCACACACAATATCTCTTCGAATAATCAACGGTTTTGTCAGCTATCAATTTGATAATGATGGATTTTGAATGAAACTGTGCATAATTATTTTTTCCTTTTCTTCTTGCATCGTAAATATCTCAAAAACGCGTAAATTTTAAATTTTTACTAAAATAGTACTTTTTACAGGCAACAATATGCTGTCAAAATTTAGCGATGGGAAAGATGCAAAAGCGCCAGACCTTGTGGTGGCCGATCAACCCACGAATGTGCCGGTTGAGGATCAAGGGCTGGTTCTTCAACATCAGCATCATCACACAAAAACGAATTCTACGCGCAGCTGGAGCGTGAATATGACCGCTACTCAAAACATGAAATCAATATCGTCATCGGTGATTTTAACGCTCAGGTCGGCCAGAAAGAGGAATCCAAACCGACAACGATGTCCAGTTAAAGCTTGAGGATATGGATCTGTTGTTCAGTTCACCGTTTACAGTTTCGTAAGCATGAATGGATGGGTTATTTGGCCCAATGACTTCCGCAATCCATCTGTAGATGGGGCACATGGTCATCGTTAGAAAGGCCCACGAAATTGACCATTTCGGTCGTAATTTATGAACTCGCCAAAACTTAAACCGTTTGGCCAGGATTCTGAGTTGAGGGCCTTATCTTTGAGCTCAGGATCAAGACCCACTTTAAATGATACGAATCTCATGGAGCTCACGTCGGTGCCTCTAGGTACCAGTTTCACAACTGGCGCAGAGTTAGCTTCGAGATTTGCTTTTACTATCTCCATGTCACTGTGGAAAATTGCTTTGCACCCAATTTGCAAGGTTCGTTAACAGCAGGATTCGGAGCTCGGAACCGTTCGAGAGCATGACGAAAATCAAGACGAGCAGGCGTGAGCATTGGAGCAGGTGTGGCAGGTGGTTTAGTGCACAGCAATTTCTGAAGTTCTGAAATAGCTTCGGTAAGCTGAGCTTCTTCTGTCTGCTGAGGAAGTGGGGCAAAAGCAAGGTGTCGGGAATGTGCGTTTTCGAAAAGTTCGGCGCAATCATCGCACATCCAGTATACATTTTTCGACAGTGTTTTTAAGGATCGGGCTGCGGTATTACTGATGCTAACACAACTGAGATGGAATTCTTTTTCACAAATGCCACGACAAACTATAAACTCAATTCCGCTGAACGTTCCGGAGCAGCTTGAGCACGTCTTTGTCATATTAGCCCGGTGGGTATGCAGCACGCAGTTTAAATACAGAGTAGGTACAAATGTCTCCAACAGATGTCGCTTCAGTTGCAAAAATGAAGCAGGGGAGCTTTGAACGATCTTCACTTATTCTTATTTTCGCAATATGTCGCTTCTGTTGTGTAACTCTCCACAAATAACTGGCAATGGAATCGATATCACAATATAATAGCGCCAGCACTAAATTTTACTTCGGAAGTCCGGACTTCCGATCCCGAACTTTCTTCCGAACTTTTGGCAGTTGTGTTTAAAAAAATAACAGTGTATTATATGCAACGTTGCCACACATAAATTTGTATCCACCAGAGTATCTCTACATACGTTAAGCGGGCCAAAGACTACACAACATTGGTACAAATGCGATGAAATTTTGTCGCTGTGAACATCGTGACGCATCGTGTATGGCACTGCTTGTATGAGCGCCCAAACGGTTTGAGTAATATCGGTTGGGATCGAAACATTTTGTACAAACCATCACCCTCTGCCGGAGTGGAAATGTTTTTTGTTGCTTTTGCTGTTTTCGCCAGCAATCGTTTGTGTTCGCGTGAAATATACTCTTACGGGCAAGAATGAGATACACAAACGATTCAAATGAATTTGTGGCAACGTTGATTTGAAAATTTCTTGGCGAACGACTCAATGTGTTTTGGTCGGAAGTCAGCCATGATGCCAGTTCACCAACGACGTTTATAAATTTTTTATCTAAACGCACAATATCACTGCTCTTAGCGAAAATGTTCACCACAACCGAGGGGCTCAACCGAGGGGCTGGCGATTAGCCAATGATCAATTGACCAGTTAGATCAGAGTCACCATCCAGTCTACGTGTGCGGATTTTTTGTATACCTATAGTCTAAATAAGTCTAAAGTAGCTAATAAATAATTGTAATGAATTAAGTTAAACAGAAGTTGTTTGTTTAAATCAAGTAGCGCGTGTTCAATGTACTTATTTTTATTGCTCCGGAAACCTACCAACCAAGGAAAAGGGCCATATTGGAGCCCCTATTGACCCCTCCAACAGATGTCATGGAAAATATTACGTCATATTATTGATCATCTTGATTATTGATTGCTAATTGTGGCTAGCAAGTCAAATGTATAGGTTTTTTTTTTGAGTGATAATTTTTATAATATTTATCTACTATGAACAATAAAATTTGAAACTATTTTGTTTTTTTTATCATTCTTTTATAGATTGTAGATACAAAATATTCATTTGTTAAATAAAAATCATTGTTACTGTGCAGTCCAGTTAGGCAAAAACGCCGAGAACAAAGGGTAAAATAATTCACACTAATGCGCACAAATACACAGACATCGTCAACCCTTTCGAGCTGATTCGGTAGGTACCTATAAAGGTATGTCTAAGACCCGTTATTAATGATCTGCCCAATCAACCGATAACTATACCTATCTGTAAGAAAGCCAATGCCATGTTAACAAGATAATAACGTAAATCAGGCTTAATTGAAAATTTAACTGATATTCTAATTTACAGAAGTATGAACGATTCCATTCTGCCGTAGTAATTTAAGCAATTTTCGAACCGAAAAACAATATAACCGTCTATTGTACGGACGGAACAGAGCCATCAAATCCATTCAGCTGCCATTTTGATTTATATTATACTCTCGCAAAATTCCTTACAAATAATTCCTTCACCATCCGCACTCGAATGAGAAATACTCACCGAAGGAGCTCTGCTATTCCGAAGCGTCGCATAGTCCGCCATCTCCCCGCTCAGTCCAAATCCGGCGGCCACCAGTGCTCCGGCATTTCCGGGAACCGGTCCACCAGCTCCTCCACTTCCTACTCCGGTTCCTCCTCCTCCACCACCACCAGAACCCAGCACCGTACTCAAATTGGTGGCATAATTCCGTGGCTGAATGGTGGCGTAAGTATTATCGCCCCCGCCCTGGGACAGCTCGTAGGAATCTCGCCGCTCCGCCAGCCCGGCCAAAACCAGGGACGATTGTTCCTGGTGCAGGATGGCTCCGCCCACCAGACCTAGCCCGGCTCCGCCCATTCCGGAGCCGCTGATCGTCGATGATGTGCTGTTCGAAGAATTGTTTAGCTGCTGTTGTTGCTGTTGCTGATGCTGCTGCGTTAATTCCGGTTCCGAAAATACTTGCATCGTCAGTTCTTGTTCCTCGTACAGCTTCAGTTTTCTACAGCGGGATTGAGAAAGGACAAAAAGATGGAGAATAACCATAAGTGAGGGATACTCGTCTATTCGAGAACCATTGTTGTCGGGAAATTCTGTGGTCTGCTCCCTGAAATTGCTGCTCATTTGGAAAAGTGTAAATGTACCAGCAGTGTTAATTTTTGGATTGCGTGGTGTCCAAAGATTTTCAAATTTCAGTTTAAAATATAAGATATCAATTTCAGATATAAGATTATGATTTCGGATTCATGGCCCTAGATTTCAGATTCAGATTTCAGAATCAGATTTCAGATTCAGATTTCAGATTCAGATTTCAGATTCAGATTTCAGATTCAGATTTCAGATTCAGATTTCAGATTCAGATTTCAGATTCAGATTTCAGATTCAGATTTCAGATTCAGATTTCAGATTCAGATTTCAGATTCAGATTTCAGATTCAGATTTCAGATTCAGATTTCAGATTCAGATTTCAGATTCAGATTTCAGATTCAGATTTCAGATTCAGATTTCAGATTCAGATTTCAGATTCAGATTTCAGATTCAGATTTCAGATTCAGATTTCAGATTCAGATTTCAGATTCAGATTTCAGATTCAGATTTCAGATTCAGATTTCAGATTCAGATTTCAGATTCAGATTTCAGATTCAGATTTCAGATTCAGATTTTAGATTCAGATTTCAGATTCAGATTTCAGATTTCAGATTTCAGATTCAGATTTCAGATTCAGATTTCAGATTCAGATTTCAGATTTCAGATTCAGATTCAGATTTCAGATTCAGATTTCAGATTCAGATTTCAGATTCAGATTTCAGATTCAGATTTCAGATTCAGATTTCAGATTCAGATTTCAGATTCAGATTTCAGATTCAGATTTCAGATTTCAGATTCAGATTTCAGATTCAGATTTAAGATTCAGATTTCAGATTCAGATTTCAGATTTCAGATTTCAGATTCAGATTTCAGATTCAGATTTCAGATTCAAATACTTTGTTCTGAATAATGTTCCATACTTAGATTCTTTATTCAGATATCTGTTTTGAATTCAGGCGTCCAATTCAATGTTTAGAGAAAGACTTTTTAAGATTCAGATTTAAGTGGTTTTGTTTGTAATGAGTTTGATTGATTCAGGAACGATAAAACAAAAAAAAATACAAATTCGCAACTTACTGCTCAATCCAGAGTGGATTCTCGGTAGTGTTCAAATCCTCGATAATCTGCTTCTTGATGAGAGCGTCCTTTCGTCTGGTTTCGTTCGGTATCGTGATGACCCTGCAAATGTGTAGCATAAAAAATGTTGTGGGAGTTCATCTTCACGGGTAAGGGGGATGAAAGAAAAGTAACTGAGACGAATATCGAACATAATCGAAGAGATAATCTTACTTGGAAATTGCAAATTGGTTACTCGGAAAACGACGTTTTTTCTTCAGTCAATTGTTTAAGGGAAAACTCAAATCGTTTGGACTGTGGAAAGTTTGATGAAGTCAGGATAGCTTAAATATTTGCCCATAATCTATGAACAATTAGGCTTCCTAACCTGAACGTTTCGGATGAAAACGAAATTTTTGCTATCCTCACAACGTTTCGAATCGCTTGAATATAGAGTACAAGCCTTCCGGAATACCTACCAGTGCTTGAGACAGCAGCAGAGGACGATGAAGCTGACGGCACCCACAAAAAGCACTATCAGCAGGGCGATTATCGCCGCCAGAGCCAAATCGAACTCGTCCTGGGCCGTGGTGACGTACGCCGGGACGACGTTCTCGATCGAAAAGCCTGCGTTGTAATCCTGAAATTGGAAAGACAAAGAAGAGCACAGAAGAAAAAAAACATAACATGAAAAGTGAGTAGGACCAAAGATAAAAATTGTGGAACCGGGCGCTAAAAACCGGTGCAGGTATGGGGGGATGATTTTATTTTTTGTGCTGGTTTCCATCCATTGCTCAATATTCCCATGCAAGGTTTGCAGATTCATTGCCCGGTTCTACTTGGAATGGAATCCTACAGTAGCCTGATAGCCTGTGACTGGACGGATCCGGAAAGAGTCCAGTCCTGGGACTTTTATCTTCGTTCACTTGAAGTTTGGTGAGCCAAATTAGACCATCACCTAGTCCAAGTTGTGTGTGTGTGTAAATGTTCGTGTGTGCAGTGCATGAACCAGAATAGAAAGAAGCCGATCTGTGGGTGGAGTATCCTGCCCAATGGCATAAGAGCTATTAAGTCAACACCTAATCTTGTGTTGTTGTTCTCTGCAGTCCGGATCAGCCATGGTAGTTTGGTAACGGCCCTAGAAGATCCGTTCTCCGGTTCGATCTGAAGTTTACATGGAAAGCAACGGGCCCAAATTAAATTGCTCACTCATGCTCGAATGTTTAAAGGATTATCAATTTGTTGGGAACAAGCTGACGATGCACATGGACTTATTGTAAATAAGAAAAAAACTGCATAAAAACCTATTCTCCAAAAATAGTCCCGTAGAAAATGAACGAAACGATACAATTCGTTCGAGATTATTCTGGGCAGGTTTCAATAACTAATCCTTGGAAATTGTAATTAACAACATAAAAAGTTTATAAAGGAGAATTTATTGAGTCAGTCAGTCAGTCAGTCAGTCAGTCAGTCAGTCAGTCAGTCAGTCAGTCAGTCAGTCAGTCAGTCAGTCAGTCAGTCAGTCAGTCAGTCAGTCAGTCAGTCAGTCAGTCAGTCAGTCAGTCAGTCAGTCAGTCAGTCAGTCAGTCAGTCAGTCAGTCAGTCAGTCAGTCAGTCAGTCAGTCAGTCAGTCAGTCAGTCAGTCAGTCAGTCAGTCAGTCAGTCAGTCAGTCAGTCAGTCAGTCAGTCAGTCAGTCAGTCAGTCAGTCAGTCAGTCAGTCAGTCAGTCAGTCAGTCAGTCAGTCAGTCAGTCAGTCAGTCAGTCAGTCAGTCAGTCAGTCAGTCAGTCAGTCAGTCAGTCAGTCAGTCAGTCAGTCAGTCAGTCAGTCAGTCAGTCAGTCAGTCAGTCAGTCAGTCAGTCAGTCAGTCAGTCAGTCAGTCAGTCAGTCAGTCAGTCAGTCAGTCAGTCAGTCAGTCAGTCAGTCAGTCAGTCAGTCAGTCAGTCAGTCAGTCAGTCAGTCAGTCAGTCAGTCAGTCAGTCAGTCAGTCAGTCAGTCAGTCAGTCAGTCAGTCAGTCAGTCAGTCAGTCAGTCAGTCAGTCAGTCAGTCAGTCAGTCAGTCAGTCAGTCAGTCAGTCAGTCAGTCAGTCAGTCAGTCAGTCAGTCAGTCAGTCAGTCAGTCAGTCAGTCAGTCAGTCAGTCAGTCAGTCAGTCAGTCAGTCAGTCAGTCAGTCAGTCAGTCAGTCAGTCAGTCAGTCAGTCAGTCAGTCAGTCAGTCAGTCAGTCAGTCAGTCAGTCAGTCAGTCAGTCAGTCAGTCAGTCAGTCAGTCAGTCAGTCAGTCAGTCAGTCAGTCAGTCAGTCAGTCAGTCAGTCAGTCAGTCAGTCAGTCAGTCAGTCAGTCAGTCAGTCAGTCAGTCAGTCAGTCAGTCAGTCAGTCAGTCAGTCAGTCAGTCAGTCAGTCAGTCAGTCAGTCAGTCAGTCAGTCAGTCAGTCAGTCAGTCAGTCAGTCAGTCAGTCAGTCAGTCAGTCAGTCAGTCAGTCAGTCAGTCAGTCAGTCAGTCAGTCAGTCAGTCAGTCAGTCAGTCAGTCAGTCAGTCAGTCAGTCAGTCAGTCAGTCAGTCAGTCAGTCAGTCAGTCCTATCCAGGCTATCCTCTACGCAACGGGCTGCGGCATTGAGCTACAGCACAGAGAACAGACATACAAGCTAGCCCACGAAACTTGTGTAACATTTCCAACGTTAGTTTTGAAATATTTTTTTTTTTGTTTTTTAGCTGGGCCTTTTCGAAAACTGGCCACTTGAAAATTTTATTTGTAACTTTTGAACGGCGCAATATATGGCACAATTTCTAACGTATTTTTTGAATGTCAGCATTTGAAATTTTACACACTTTTTGGAAGATTTTTTGTTCGAGCTTGTATGTCTGTTCTCTGTGGCTACAGTTATAAGAGTTTGACTGCATGTGAAAAATTATGGAACACAAATCGTTTCAAAACTAACCTGTAAGAAGTCATATTTGGCATCGATCTCCTTCAGAATCTCTTCCACCGGCACGATCGACTGGGTTTCCATATCGATCGCGTGGATGTACATATCGCACCAATCCATTCGAATCCGGCCCATGCTGTCCACATGGTAGCGGATCTCATCGACGATGATCATCTTCTGGGTGGCATTCGACAGCTCCGACACGATCTCGTCCCGCTCCAAATGCACCTCGGAAGGCGGCCTGGACAGGATGACGCGAACCAGCTGCTCCGGGTTGAAAATCCAAACGTAAACCTTGGCCGTCGCGACCCGTTCCGGCGATTCCACCTCCTTGGCCACCACTTCCAGGATGAAGCGGTCCTGGTTATATTCGGCCATGTAGTTGGCCGTCGCGATTCGGCCTTCCTTGGTGATGGTGAAAGGACTTGGCACTATGCTGCCTGTGGTTTTGGTGGCACCGTATTTGTACAGGAATGAACCACTGATGAAGAGATCCATTGTAGAATTTGCCCCCGAATCTTTGTCGGTTGCGTTGACAATCGTAACCAACTCGTTGATCGCTGCCTTGGAGCTCACGCCGGCATAGTAAACATCCTGCTTGAACACCGGAGGATTATCGTTCACATCCAACACCGTAACCCAAACTTTGGCCACTGTACTGTCTCGCTCTAGCTTCTTGATCGACATCATCATCCGGTCCCTTTCACTGATCAGTAAATCTGACTTTTTACTAGCCTGGATGTACAAGGCATACATGTCCATCTCCTCCCGATCCAAGGACTTGTTCGTGAAGATGTCACCGGTGTTTTTGTCTAAATAGAACGCCCCATCTTCGTTGCCCAGCAACATGTAGTAGTAGATTTTTGGATCCGGGCTATCGTAGAAGGCTTGAATCTTCCCGATCCGTATATCCCGGGGACCATTCTCCGCGATGAACAACTTGTAAGGATTGGAAGCGTCCGGGAACTCCGGATGATTCTCGTTCACGTCCACCAGCAGCACCGTCAGGAAGCGAAGCGTCTCGAAGGCCGACGGAGTACCCTGATCCCGGGCCACCAGGATCAGCTGAAAGCGGGGCTGTTTCTTCCGGTCCAGCGGTTTTCGGATCCGCAGCTCCCCGGACATCTCGTTGATGCTGAACTCGTCCGTTTCTTGCACGTTTCGATTGTTGACCTGGGGAATAGTTTAATGGGTTTCATGAGCTATCGTTCAACAATCGAAAAGGAAATTGTGAAAAGGTAATCTCTTCAAGTAGCTTAAGGATGCTATGTTAAGTTGAGACTTTCCCTACAATTTTGAGCCTCAAACCAAATATTCTACCGAGGTCGCCTAGGTCGTTTTTAACGCTTATTCATAGATTTTATATAGGGGTATGCAACAATACCAGATCTGTCTAGAGGGGTTGTAAAATTCCCAAACATGTGCTGTGGTAGGAATCAAACCCCTAGGGATGCCTACCAAAAAGATACAACCGGACTACGACTGGGGTAGACATACGGCACAACCCCAAGGTTGAAGATGTCAAGATGAGACTATTTATACCCTCTGCGTTGACTATGCCTTTTCGGGGAGTATCTGAGTAGTGTTGTTTCCCAACGAACGAATCTGTGGGGATAATACTTGGCATTTCTAGAAGTGTAGATGACAGCGGAAAGTACCCGCGAAATAGAGTGGTTCGTAACCCCAGACAAATAATTTAATTCAGTATAGGATATCATCTGCGTCGGGAATCATACAAACTTGTGTGTAGTGACAGGCGTGAGTCCAGAATGTCCTGGTGTAAAGAGGTCGGACTTCAAGTCGTTCGAGAAGAAGTCAGGCCTCGAATCACCAAGAGGAGTGGTTTGTGTGTTAAAACCCGAGTATTTATACGGACACGTCAGATCTCGAGTGGGTGGAGAACATATAAGACCTTGAGTCGACAAGAAGATAGGTTGTGTGTCATTACGAGGATTGGTCAAATCTCGAGTCGCTAGAGAGATGAGGCCTTGAGAATAGTAGAGGAGAAATGCGAATGTGTTAACCTCGTGTCGGGTCGGGTCGAAGAAGAAGTGTTGCTGAAAGAGATTTCGTTAACTAGTAACCCGTTGAGTTCACGAGTACGAGCACGAATATAAGCTTCGCAGAATTCATCACAAGCTAACGTTCTTATGCTTTGCAAATTAAGCTCTTGATATTTTTGATCGGGAGAACCAACATGAAGAGTGCTCTGAGGGTTCACTTTATGAATTTCGTTGGATCGGGAGGACCAACATGAAGAGTGTTCAGAATGATCACTTCACAAACTTTCGTTGGATCGGGAGGAACAACATGAGTATTCTGAAGGTTCACTATATGAATTTTTGTTGGATCGGGAGGACCAACATGAAGACGGTTCTGAAGGTTCACTTCATGAATTTTAGTTGGATCGGGAGGACCAACATGAAGAGTGTTCTGAAGGTTCACTTTAAGAATTCCGTTGGATCAAGAGGACCAACATGAAGAGTGACTTGAAGGTTCACTTTACAAACTTTCGTTCGATCGAGGGAATCATGATGAGTGTTCTGAAGGTTCACTTTACGAATTCCGTTGGATTTGGAGAACCAACATGAAGAGTGTTCAGAATGTTCATTTCACATACTTTCGTTGGATCGGGAGGACCAACATGAAGAGTGTTCTGAAGGTTCACTTAACAAATTTCGTTGGATTGGGAGGACCAATATGAGTATTCTGAAGGTTGTCTTTATGAATTTTTGTTGGATCGAGAGAACCAGCATGAAGAATTTTCTGAAAGTTCACTTCATGAGTTTTCGTTGGATCGGGAGGACCAACATGAAGAGTTTTCTGAAGATTCACTTTATGAATATTCGTTGGATCGAGAGGACCAATATGAGGAGTGTTTGGAATGTTCACTTCACAATCTTTCATGGGATCGAGAGGACCAACGCTCTGAAGTGTTGACTCAACAAATTTTGTTGGAACGGGAGGACCAACATGAAAAGTGTTCGGAATGTTCAATTCACAATCTTTCATTGGATCGGGAGGACCAACATGAAGAGTGTTCACTTTACTTATTCCGTTGGATAGGGAGGTCCAACATAAAGAGTGTTCTGAAGGTTCACTTAACATACTTCCATTTAATCGGGAGGACCAATATGAAGAGTGTTTTGAAGGTTCACTTAACGAATTTTCGTTGGATCAGGAAGACCAACATGAAGAGTGTTCTGAAGGTTCACATTACGAATCCCGTTGGATCGGGAGGACCAACATGAAGAGCGTTCTGAAGGTTCACTTAACGAATTTCGTTGGATTGAGAGGACCAACATGAGTATTCTGAAGGTTGACTTTATGAATTTTTGTTGGATCAGGAAGACCAACATGAAGAGTGTTCTGAAGGTTCACTTCACGAATTTTCTTTGGATCGGGAGGATCAACATGAAGAATGTTCTTAAGATTCAGTTTATGAATATTCGATGGATCGAGAGGACCAACATGAAGAGTGTTTAGAATGTTCACTTCACTTTCTTTGGATCAGAAGGATTAACGTGAAGAGTGCGCTGAAGGTTGATTTAACGAATTTTCGTTGGATCGGGAGGGCCAACATTAATGCGTAAAGGTTCTCGTGGCTACCCTAAGAGCTGATCAAATGGTGCACTTAGGCATTTCAGAAACCGTACCTCGCTGGACCTACGGGATTAAACGGCTACTGAGAATCAAGAAACCCCGAGAGGATGACTCTTAGACAAACTTTAAGATCAGCAAGAAAAAATGCTTCAGAGATTCGAAGGCCCAAGGCCACCGACCGAAAAAAGTCTGGAGAATATTGTGGATTGTGTGATTATCTAAGAGCGCGCCTTAACGTATCTGAAAGTCTTTTTTTAGTGAAAGTATGGATTAGAACGAAAATATTCTGAAAATAATAGTTTTGCCTAAAAAATATGAATAAAATCTTCTGGACCCATTTGAGCAATTGATTGGTTTCTTGATCAAAAATCTTCAGATTTGTAATGGATACATGTACAAGGCTTGTAATATAGCTCAGCTGGCTCCTAAGCCTATATCCACGAGTTCAAGCCCTAGAGTAAACATCGAACTCAGTATTACGGTACCGGATAAGTTTTTCAATAATTGTCCGCCAACTGCAACATTGGTATAAGGTCGCAAATGTCATAAAGATCGAAACGAGAGAAAAATCATATACGCGCGTAACTGGCAGGATATTAAATTTTGATGAGGAATTAATGAAAAATAGCTTAATTGAAGTTGAATGAAACATACAAGGAAACATGTCGAAATTTTTTTCGCTTCCGCAATAGGTTCAAATCCTCAAAAACCTTCTGTTCCTGGAAGAGTGTGTGGGTATATGGGAAAATGATGGTGAAAAAAAAAGACTCACCTGCAGATGGTACAGGACCTTTCCATTGGATCCGTCGTCGTTGTCCGTGGCTTTGACCGTCATCACCAGGTAATCCGTCATTGCTAGGTTCTGAAAATAGCATTTTAATCAAAAACACTGCGTTAGCCAGACAGATTCGAGGGCAAACGAAATGTAATGGACGGGCATTTGGAAGCGTGGATTGACATCATTTTGATTGAAATTTTGTTCCAACCAATTGAGCCAATGAATTGATTGGACCTATTACAAGTTATAAGATAAATTATTTTTTCCCCTTAAAACTCTATCTACATATCTGTGAAATGGAATAATAAATTGAAATGGTTCTTTTTTTTATCATCTCTGCCTTTTGAGTTTTGGAGCAGTTGAATTGAAAATATTAGTAAGCATTTGAGAAATATGATAGAAAACCGTCGAAGGACTGAATCCCGAATTCTAACCCAACATTTGAATGTTGGCCAATTGTTCATAAGTAGATTGGACCTCCAAATTATTGGAAAGGGTCTCCTTGTACAGCGAGCATCGAAAACGTTTTTGACGGCTAGATTGGTTCATTCCAGAAACATGAAATCTACCGTAGAAAAAAAACGGACAGCAAAAGACCTGTTGCCAAAACTTAACATTAACAGCGAACAAGGTCTATAGGGCTAAGTGGTGTAATTATGAACAAGGCGTAATTCCGAACAAACGCCGTAAGCGCCATTATGGTCATAGTAGAGTCTCAAAACTGATCAAATGTGATAGTCTGTCATTTTATTGATGAGTTACAGTTACAACTTGCGAACCTAACTGTAAAATTTTTGTAGTTACAGTTATTAACAAAGTATATGTTTCTGAGAAACGAAAATCGTTTTGAGACGTGTCTTATCAATTGACTCCCTCGTCAATGTGAATGGAGATAAAATGTTGTTTTTAAAAGTTTTACGTTCAGTAATTGATGCTCCATGTGGTGTAATATGATTAAAAGTTGAAATTTTTTTTACCCACGACCAAAGAAGTGTTCTTATTTACCTCATACTTTCCAAGATGCGGGGTAATTATGAACACGTGTTTTCTCAGCATTGGTTTGTGATTAAAATTTACTTTTTACCTTCAAAAGCATGATAACCATCCAAATCCTGAAAATAAGCCTTAAACATTGTTTTTTTTTTGAATATGTGATTATATGAAAACATGGCTCTCAGCAGTGAAAAACTGAAAAAACTTCTCAACAGTAAATTTGAATATCATTACAAATCTCACTACAATGCACTGTTTAGACGTGATTTCAATCTCGAAATAAAGCTAATATCAAGAGTCATCACATAACTAGAATCGTTACAGTTTCATGATTACCCCATAGACAAGGGGATAATTATGAACGAGTGTTTTACGCTCACAAGCTGCAACTTAAAAATAAGAAAAAAAATCTTAAAATAAAGAAGGGAACCAGTCATGCATTTTTGGTTACTTTCCAGAATTTCAACATTAAAGAACTTGTTCGAGCCAAACTCGAAGAATTGGCAACGTCGCAATTGCGCCACCAACGAAAAAAGTCATCACCGATCACCGTCTGCTACTTTTGTGTGTTGTTTGTCCATTCAAGGACATGCATTCATATGTGTACATAGGAAACACCGGTAAACGCCGGCCGGCGTACAACAACAATTGCATGCTGTTACTTCAGTCAGCGAGCAGTGGAAAGTTCCATTGCGCACACAGATGTTTGTGTGCGTGTGAATGAAGCAATCATTCAAGCAACCGGCGTGTTCGCCAATCCATTCAGATCCATTCCATCCGTCGACAAGTCAAGACGTCGATTTGAAGTTAAGCCAAGTGTTCCTCCAAGTTAAGATTCCTTCCTACGAGTTAAGATTATTTTCTATGAGATTCCTTCCTACGAGTTAAGTTGTTCCTTCGAGTTAAGTTTCCTTCCTCCATTAGTTCATGTTTCCTCCTAATAAGTTAAGTAAATGTACATAGTGTAAATACATGTAAATAGAGAACAATAAGTGCCTTTTTAATAGTGACAATTCCTCCATTCAACATCCGGTTAATTGTGTCTTCGGTCTTTTCGAACGGTCCCCAAAATACGAGCAAAAATACAGTCCACGGCTCTTTCAGAACTACTTGTTTGAACTGATAGTATGAAAAACTGAATAATTTTGTTCATAATTACCCCACCTAGCCCTACATTAACCAGGGAACGCCTGCTCTTTGTACCTTTCAATGCTGAACAAGCCTTCAGAAAGCTACAAAATTTTCTGTGTTACAGGTTTTTCCGCAGCTTTAAGCCCAACACGATTCCAATTCTGATCAAAGATCGATACAGCTTGAAAATCTGTAGGTCTTAAGCTCCATTCCTCCATAAGACATCCCGATACAATAAACACCCGTGGGCTACCAGGTCCCATGAAAAGTATGCTGTTCGAAGGACCATAAGAATGCATGATGATGCAAACTTCGTCTCAAATATCCATGTGATCCTAAATTCTGCAGTCCCATTCCTCCATGATGCCCCCTTATCAAGAAGACCTTCAAGGGCTACCAGGGTCCATGAAAAGTTTCGAATAGCTGGTGTCGTTGAGAAACTCGATGAGACAGAATTAACCGGCTCGGAGGACCATAATTATCATTGCAAAATCGTGGATCTATTTGGAACCTGCTTGAAGGACCATATTCTAAGTAGCAATGTTGCTGCATATGTTACTGCATTAACCACAAAAATTCCAACGATGAAGGTAGAGAAAAAATTATGAACGGGACATGGAGAATCAGGATCCTGGGAAGCCTGCGGCCTTTGTCTGTGATAACCATTACTTCTAAACCTCTTTCGAGGAACCATGGGTTTGAAAATGTGCCATGAACAATCAGTAAAACACTTTCAACTCATTTAATGCTTGATTAGTCTTCATGTGACTCCATTGTTCGAAAAACTTATCAATCCTTTATTTTATACAGACATCTGATTGAGGGCAAGGTTGCGGATCTTCGTTCAGAATGATTTTTCCCCCCATCCAAGTCACCAACGATTTTACTCCTCAACATAGAAGGTCTGTTTTCTTTACAAACGACGCTTTTAAGCATCGAACGACGCATACCTAGTTTGTTTTTCTTTCCCTCTCTAGTGATCAGTTATTTTCTGAGCTACTATTGGTAACAATCAAACAATCATCATTCGTTCTTGATGTAAACCAAGGTGTGTATATATTCAGGAGGTGTTACCGAATATCGAATTCCCGATTCAGCCATTTTGGCTATGTAGGTTATGCAACTAAGCGGAACTCATGAAGTTTGTTTACCAACAAACCACCGAAAAGCTGAGCAAAAAATAAACAAACTCATTGAGAGCCCCGCTCACCCCTCGCCTACTTACTGTGAAAGTCGGAGAACCTAGTGTATCAAAAGACCTTGATGTAAACATTGCGCGTATCATTCGATGCCTTCTCGACTCGCTGACGATCATGCTTCGACACGAATACCGCGTGAAGCAAAATGCTTTATTTCTAGGAACGCAAGAGGTGCAAAAAAACTAAATCTAGGCCAACATTGGCTTATTTTCCTCTCAAGTTTTGTCAACTGTATGGGTCTTTGTCGTTATCCTGAAAATTGTCCTCCTAGTGGTCAAAATCATCGTCATCAATTCGCGCCGAATCAACTCGCAGACGAATGGATTCAGTTGCGAAGCAAATGGTTGCTGGAGTAACGAATGACTGAAAATAGGGATGAGAAAATCAACAAGGCGCCCTAGGCAACAAAAACAGAACGAAAAATCATTGTACATAGTTCACTAAGACGGCGCTTTTCTGTTGTATGTTTTGATTCGTTCGCGAGTAAATGCTAAACAGCGTCGTTACTGTGGTTGCATCGGTAACGATTTGAAATTTTGAAGTAAACGAGGCGATTATCAGTAAGCCTGATTGAGGGCTACAACCACAGAGAACAGACATCGGGCCCCGAACAAAAATTTGTTGAAATCGTGTGTGAGAATACCCACCAAAGTTTCAAACCAAATTCGTAAGTGGACTAACATCCATAAGATGTCGCTACCAGTACACATATTTTTCCATTTTTTCGACACGCTTAGAAATTAATACTCATAGCTTATCTCAAATGAGGCCATTGCAATGTATGAGAGTAACACAACTTTTTGTGTAATAAATTTTAAGAACATCTTGATTTTAAAAAAATGCAAATCATATTTCAATCATACTTCAATCGCTGTCATATGTCCCAGCATATGCCCCATATTGTTCAATCAATATTGGCGTTGAATTGAAAGTTGAATTCCAAGTTTTAAAGTATGTCTGTCAGTAAATAATTTTCTAGAACAGAGAATGTGAACATAAATGTTATAATTGTTAATTATGGGTCGGTATTCCGGTTGATGTTACCTTGTAACTCATGTTTATTAATAACTTTAATCATTTCTACTGATTACTAACCCTGAGTTACAAGTCCTCATCTATCGATCTCAGGTGACAGCGTTCAATTGTGATTGAGATATGATTTGCATTTTTTTTTTAATCATGATGTTTTAAAATTTATTACACCTAAATTTGTGTTACTGTCATACATTGCATTGGCCTCCTTTGAGATAAGCGATGAGTAGTAATTTCTAAGCGTGTCGAAAAAAT
The DNA here is from genome assembly GCF_029784155.1 of Uranotaenia lowii. Classification (NCBI taxonomy): domain Eukaryota; kingdom Metazoa; phylum Arthropoda; class Insecta; order Diptera; family Culicidae; genus Uranotaenia; species Uranotaenia lowii. The sequence goes on from NC_073691.1 coordinate 147,129,244, forward strand.
GAAAACAAAAATAGGTGTACCGGTAGCGACATCTTATGTATGTTAGTCCACTTACGCATTTGTTTTGAAACTTAGGTTGGTATTTACACACATGTGTTGAGCTCCAGCTCGAACTCTGTTCTCTGTGCTACAACCAAGGTTGCCGAAATCACAGAAAAATCTGTAATTTCACAGAATTTTGAGCAAATTTTCATCACAGAATCTGTGTCACAGAACACAGAATTTGGAAAAATTTCACTGAATTTTTTAATTAAGAATGAATTTCCTAAATTATAATTTTTTGGCCAATATAAAATTTAGGTTTTTTACTTTGAAATCAGAAAGTATCATAACATTGGTCATTTTAATTTATTTTACTCAACTTAAATGTAAAAAAAAACTCTAATTTATCATGAATTTTCAATAAAATTCAAAGAAATAGCATCACAGAAAACCATCACAGAATTTTTGGGTAAAATCGCAGAATGTCAGAATTTTTTTTCTCAAAAACACAGATTTTTTTTCGGCAACCTTGGCTACAACCCATAAGAGTTACCAAGGCAGCCACTGCAGTGCACTTTAGTGGTTGAAGAATTAGATGACTGTATTAATGGGCTCGAAGGACCATTTATTTTTATATACATGGTTTTCCGTTTTATCACTGAAACTTTTCTGCCCATAAGTGGTCGACAGGTAAGATGTGTTTCCACCTATAACTAACTATATAATAAGAATGTTTAATCAGTTGCTAGCTGGCCAGGTATATACACGGATGCCGGAATGCCTGTAAGTAAACTAGGCCACCTGATTGACTTTTTCTGCCAGAATATACCTTATATCAACACAATACATTCACTTCATAACAGTTCATACGAAGCCATCGGAAGTTATATTATGTATCGTTTGATCTGCAAAACTGAAATGAAAAGTTTATCAAAAACAAAAAGTACCACAATGAAATATACGAGTAAAGTGAATTTATTAAAGACATGCAAAAATATCGAATTAGCGAAGAATGTGAAAATTAAAACTACGAAATTGAGCAGTACCTACCTACCTAAGGGTCCAGCGCCGATTGACCGGCGCATAGGGCTGAGATAAAAGATCTCCACTGCTGGCGATCCGGAGCCAGCGTCTTCACTTGCTGCCAGCCAAGGTTCTCGTCAACTGTGCGGATTTCAGCGGCTAGACTTCGCCGCCACGAGCTTGAAATTGAGCAGTAAGCTAAGGATAAACAGGAATTTATCTAAGTGGAAAATAGTAAATTTTCAAAAGGTACCGAAAATTTTGGCACATTAGAAAAAAACATTGTGTTCTAAGTTCAATTACGTTCGTTCCAGCCATCTTGTTATACTGCATCATGTGCGAAAAGTTTGTGCTCGTTAGAAACCATGATCAAATCCATTATTCATGATCGAAAAATCAGAGAAAAACGATTTCTGAAAATCGAGGAAGGTGAACGAAAAGACAACATCTATGAAGAGTGTTGTGTACTAAAACAATATTTTGTTTTTTTTTTTTATTTTTTTTATTTCGTATCTAGGTACATTTATTTGGCCTTTTGTTATAGCCCTATTCGGCAAGCTTCGTGGACAATATTTTGTTTGTTACAGCCATCTTGAATTGCCACGGCAATCGGAAATTTATTGCGTGTTAGTGATAATCAGAAAAGTAAAAATTCAAGAATCAACGTAGAACCATGAAAAGAATGATGGTATAGCCAATCGTTGGAAAAAAGTTCAACAGAAGTGTTGATAAGATAACGAAACCCTAAAATGAAATTTATTATTTGGTGTTTAATGGTGCAAGTGCACCTTAGTGAAAATTTAGTTCGGTTCCGCCATTTTTAATTCAAAATGCAATCGAAAATTTGATTGTCGTTTTTTATTATGAATAAAATACAATTTATTATGCTCTAGAACGAATAATAAGAAAATAATTAGCCAATATTGAGTGAAAATTCCAAATCTTCTCAAATTTTGCATTTGCATATCAAATTAAATTGAGATTTAGTTCGTTTCCACCATTTTGAACCGCTTTCACGAGCAAAAATTTTTTGAGCGTTAGTAATCGTAAGTTAAAGCAAAATTTATGTTCAAAACAAAAATCTTCAAACAGCAATAGTGGCGTATCATGGATTGGCCAATATTAGTGTTGAGAAAATTTTAATTAAGTTTTTTTTAACTTAATTAAAATTTTCATGCATTTATTTTGGGGGTAATGTAACAGTATTCTGTACACCGTTTATTCGAATCACCTCAGTGTATATGAGCGGTGTCTTGGATAAATCTTTTAGTACAACTTGATCAACTGTGGCATTCTTTCTACCTTTCCCACTTACTCTTAGATTCGACTGAAACCTATTGTGTGAGTTTGGCGGCTTATCCAAGGGATTGGTAAAGCCAAGAGGAGCTGACTCAAGCCTCTTTGTTCGTTGGGCTTCATCGAGGGCAGTTGAAGTTTTGTGCACGCAGCAGATTTTAAGTGTTGTCGTTTCCGTTCGATACAAATGGTAGGCTGCGGTGAAATACCACATGGTGGGATAGTTTGTAACTATTTATTATAGTATTTCCAGCCTTTATTTACTGTCGCTAGATGTATCATCGGTGCATGCGATGAATAGCGTGTTTGAAAGTGAGTGATAAGAATTTTGTTAAACAAAAACGAAACACTAAATGATATCCATTTAGTCTAGAACTGCTCTAGCAATACCACATTAAAGCTACAGCAAAGAGATCTATCCGTTAGATAAAAGAAGATCATCAGGTATGACCATTGTCCGTTTTTTCCGTTTTTCGTGTGATACATAACCTAATCGTACACGTGTGTGTAGATTAAACCTTCACACGAAGGTTTTTTCTGTAGATTCTACCGTTCCGTCGTCTCGGCCAGTCGGTTCCGAATCCAGCCTCTAGAACCGAGTCTGGCCAGTGGGAGAAAACAACGTTTGGGCCGAGTGATCGGCAATAGCGTGGTCAAGGTCATCCAGGCAGCTTGCACGTCCGTAGGAGGTACCAGCAACCACCTCCGAGCCAAGGGACCCCGGTCAGTTAGTGGTCGAAGACGCAAGCCATCCGGCTAGCGTAAAAGCTGTGCTCACCAACCGAATCAAGCCGTAGGAACTCCCGATAGGGTTCCGAGCCAAGGGTTTCCGACACTTCCGGGTCGGCATTGCATGCTGTCATCCGTCCGTAGGGGCACCAGTCTCTGCCCTGAGCCAGTGGACACGGCTACCGTGGATTCCCTATCGGGTTCTCCGATCGGCGATCCGAATCTAGCTCACAGAGTAGGCCAGGTCAGTACCCAGTAAACATGAATCGGCAGAGAGGTAACTCAAATCGCCAGAAGGATCGTAACGATCTCTCTGGCGATTTTGCATCATTACATCGGTAGAGAGGAACACACCATACGCGTGCCTTGGGTGAGTGCCAAGAAATAATCTAATACACGCCCTCCAAAGAAACACACGAACACAATCCGAATCGTGTTTGTATGTTCCCCTTCGAGACGCGTGTTTGCCTGCCTGAGAACTGAGAAGTCGACTGCTACGATTGAAAGCACACGTATAAAAAACACGGGGATAAAATGCGTGCACACCGTACGAGCGTACGATTCAAACTGATTTCGCATGTGCGCATTCGTATTCGTTGCCTCTAGGTATCTCGGCAGGACAAACCGAACGGAAATATTTGCGTTCTCGGAGTGTCGCCGAAATTAACCGTTTTATTCTAACTTCAGTGACTCAACTCTCAATTTTTGGCATGCTCTGTCGATTTCTGAGAGGACTCGCTTACTGGGTAGGAGCTCACATCCGAGCTCTGAGTCAACCAGACCAAGCCTCGGTAGTCGCTGAAGCCGTTCGTCTGTGGTTCGACCACAAACATTGTCACCACCGAAACGGAACCGTGGACAACAATCCGACTACGTCGGCAACAAATAAGGTCAGATCTTCTCTAGACTATAAGATATAGTCTAGAGTTATTACACGAAATATTTACAGTTTAGTTCGACCAAACATTTATAATATGGTTTGCAAACCCAGGGTAAACAGTCGCAGGTTATAATCACGATTATTATGTTATACTCTGTTATGTTTTGATTGAGAGCTACCGAATATAAAGCTAAAATGGTATTTCGTGAGCATTTTGATTAGTGAGCGAAGCTCATTTGGGCAAAGTAAGTTTTGGGTTGGTTCGTCTCGTATTGCAAATTCTTCACTTTGCGTTTTGGGTTTCGCTTAAGAGTATTTATCCTTTTCCGTCCGCTTGACCCGCCCTGAGAGAAAGTTTTACTAGCTGGGCATCCAACACGCCGTCTCACATCGGCGGATGATCTCCGTCGTTGGCGCACAAGTGAGGTGGTCATTAGCAGTGCAGGTTTGCGGGACATTTCGGGTAACAACTTACTCTTTACGGGTTACATTCTTCCCCAGAGTAAATGTGATTACAGGGTATGGTGTAAGCGTTGCATTAGAGATTTGGCGAACTTTGAAAAATTCTAAAGAATTCACGTGAACACATACTTAGGCAGAAACTGCGGTGAATACGTGCACCCATGGTGGATAACCAACATACATTTTTATTTATTTATTTTTCACGGCCTTCGACAACTTAATATCATTCAGACTGATTTCTTAATCTATGCTTAAAACTATCTTTACTTATATTATAATCAAAACAAACACAAACTTGATTAAACAATTCACACGATATATCAAATGGGTTGTAAAATTCGTTTCTTCCATAATTGATTGTTCTTAGAGGCTCAAAATTCCGTAAAAAGCGAGATGGGACATGATACGGTATCATTTCGACGAGATTAGCACTGTCTATATTTCCGGATATAATGTCGAATATAAACAGGCGACGAAGAAGTATAATTCGTGAGCCGATCGGTTCGATGTTCAGGATCCCACATCGGTCATGGTAAGGTGGAAGTCTCTGAGGTTCATTCCATGGTAGATTAGGGAGTGCGTATCTTAAAAACCGCTTCAAGACTGATTCGAGAAGTTTCATACCGCCGATTGAGTTTGGTGCCCACACTTGTATGTTGTACTCCAAACCACAGCGGACGAGCGAGCAGTACAATGCCTTCAGAGTGGTGATATCGGTGAATCCTTTGGTGTTTTTACCAGAAATCCTAGCACTGATTTAGCCTTCGCTATGGTTACAGCAAGATGTTCCTTGAAATTAAGAGACTTATCCACAATCACACCCAAATCCCGAATGGATTCAACTTTCTGAAGTACCGTGTTATCAGCTGTGTAAAGATGTGCGATCTCAACTCTGCTTCTAGTGAACGTTATAAGCTTACATTTTTTCAGATTAACTTCCATCGCATTTATTTGGCACCAGCACATAAGTTTATCGAGATCCTGCTGCAGTAACAAACAGTCTGAATATTGTGATATTGAGCGGTACATTTTTAGATCGTCAGCGTAGAATACTAGTTCAGAATCAATTATATCACAAAGATCGTTCATAAACAAGTTGAAAAGTAGTGGACCCAGAGGACTCCCTTGAAGAACTCCAGAAGGAACAGTGAAGTGTCGGGATTTGATGTGACCCTGTTGAACAAATGCAGTTCTGTCATGGAGATACGGTTCGAGCCACTTTACGATCCAAGTTGGGAATCCCATTTTTTCTAGTTTATCGATCAGGAGCTTGTGGGGAAGTCGATCGAATGCCTTCGCAAAGTCCACATACAAAGCATCTACTTGCTTTTTATTTGCGAGACAACCGCTGATAAAAGGGACATACACCATTAAGTTCGATAAGGTTGATCGCTTTTTTGCGAAATCCGTGCTGACATTCATCAATTATGTGTGACGATACTGGGCTCAATGCGTTGAAAATTAACAACTCAAAAACCTTAGCAAGGCAATTCAGTATAGAAATACCACGGTAATTTTCAACGAGATGTATATTACTGGTTTTGTGGATGGGTGTAATTGCTGCAGTTTTCCAAAGTTTTGGTAAGGTTGTTGATTCCAAAAACTTATTAAAAATCATGCTTACCGGAAGTGCAAGAGAGTTACAGCATCGTTTGATGAACAGCGGGGGCAGACCATCAGGGCCAGCACGTTTCCGTTCGTTAACGTTTAGGAGCGCTTTTCTCACGTCGTCTGGGGAAACTCTTATTTCAGGAATGCTGATGTTTAACGAGTTTACTGAAGCCAAATGTTGAGTCCCAGAAGTCATGATGTGGTCAACGAACGTAGTTTTAAAGAACTCTGTGCACAGCTGGACTGCTTCTGCCGTATTGGTTGAGTGGCGACTTTTATACGACAGATTCTGTGGAAGTCCTGAGAAACCTTTTTGATTCCTTACGTAGCTCCAAAATGATGATGGTTCATTTTTTAATTTACGTTGGATATCGACTAAGTAATGGCGGTAACTGAAGTCTTTAAGTTTTAAGTATTCCAACTCAGTTGCTCTGACGTTATGTTTAGAGGCATCCGTGGGGTTGCGTCTATGTATTTTTTTTTACCTTCCTTAAGCGGTTTTTAAATTTAGATAGCTCTCGGTTCCACCACGCAATTTTTTTGGAAATATGGCGAGGGCGCGTGGGCATATTTCTGCTCAGAATGTCATTTATACGAGAGCAGAAAGCCTCAGTCGCTGAGTCTACGTCAGACGCTATGGCGTTTAAAACATCGGGCCAATTTTCCTGCTGGATTATCGTATCGAGCTCGTAAAAGTCGCAGTTTTTGAAGTCATATCTAGTATCACTGCCTTCGTCAACGTCTTCGAAGAAGTTGGAGGAAAACGAAACAATGAAAGGCGGGTGATGAGCATCCTCACGCATCAGCGGCTGCGGGGATTCAAATATCTGGAAACTGGTAGAGTCACTTGAAAATGCTAGATCCAGCAGACGTCCGTTGGCGTTCTTAATGCTGTTAATTTGATGCAACCCAAAATCCGTTAGAGCGTTTGTGACGATATATTCCTTGGATTGTAATAAATCAGGAACGTCGATGTTAAGCTCGGTTTCAGGAAGAAAACTATTTAATTCCTCGTCAAAAATCCAAGAAACATGATTCTCACGAATCTCAACTCAGAGATTCAATCAGACACGTCTGTTGCTCACAAGAATAGAAATATGACTGACTTTTTTTTTGTAATTTATTTATTTGAAACGATGACTGACTTGGTTTTGTTTGTTTTGCCTACACCCAAAATAACCTGCACGTAGCGGCTACGTGAAAAACTACATAGTTTTTATCCAATTGATTTTCACGTAGATGCTACGGTATAAACATTTAAACGCGTCGCTATAAGAATCGGTGCATAATGAACATCAAATAAAATTTACGTGAATTTTTAAGTGAGTACAATATGATGTGATAATGGAAAATTTGTGAAATTCCTTTAGTATTGAAATGTAACTATGATTGATTTGCCCGTTGCTTTTGTATTAGTGGCTTGTGATATAGCTCAGTTGTCCAGCGCAGATGTCCGCGAGTTCGAGCCCAAGAGTAAACATCGAACACAGTTGTACCGGATAAGTTTTTTAATAACGATCCGCCAACTGTAACGATGATAAAGTCGCGAATGCCATAATGATGGTAAAACGACTATAATCGAAACAAAAAAAAAGTTGCTTTTGTTTTGTTTTTCTTTTCATTTTTATTTAAAAAAAAAAACAAGAAGTTTCTTTATAAAGAATTTTATTCTAAATTTCATTTTGCACTACAAAAACCGAATTTTACTCCAACCCTTCATCACAAAAAAATCAGCAACAATCCGTATTCCGTGCCTGGTTCGATTGGGGTTTCCTGTAGAATAAAATAAAAAATTGAATAAATAGAAATGAATTTCCTGAAAAGTAAATAAGTTTGCTTTACCGGATCAGTCGAGGATTCGTTCTCTTATAATTCCTGGAAGGCACCCGGATTTACTTTACTTTACCTAACGCCAACCTTCCGATGTTTCGAGGTCTGAAAAAATAAAATAATTTCGTTGGTGAGAAATTTCAAATGTGTGAGATGTCCAAATCAACGGTAAATCTATTCGGCCACGAATCCCGAATTATGTGTCAACTCACCTTTTAAATAATCCTGGGAAAACTGGCAGAAGAAGCGGTCTTCGGTGTAGTACAAGCGAAAACTAAACACATCTTTTCAACTGCTTTTTTCCAGAACGAACAAAGTCAGCTGCATAACCTTTTCCTATATAAGAATTTGAGAAAAAAAAAGTCGAAACCGATTGAAAGCATCCACTTAGATTTTACGTAAAATTCATGAGGCAATTATGTTGAAGTAGAGTAGTTGCTACCGGGGCGTCCTTGCTACACTGGGGTTAATACAAAATTTACGTAGAATCGATATGATGCATCAAAATCTAAGTTTACGTGAAAAATACCGTAGAAATAATTTCAAAATTATTTTGGGTGTAGTGTTGTCAAAATATAAATATTTTAATTAATTTTTTTCAGTGTGGCCGAATTCATCTTTTAATTAATTTTATCCATTTAAAAACTTTATTTACTTTCAACGTATCCTTCATCTAATCCTTACACGTAGCAAACACAAACCACAAAATTTCCGTTCTGTACTTTATTTCGTGATTTTCAATCTTCAAAGCCAAAACCATTTCTGTTCTGATTTCGATCCCGCTACATATATTTCGGGAATTGGTTCTGGGGGAACTTTAGGTGGATTTTCAATTCCCCGGGCACTAAAAGTTATTGAATTTTCATTTCCCCGAACAACGTTGTCCGGGGAGAAAGGCCTCAATACAGTTCCCTGGAGGATTTCCGCAAATAAACGTCCATAGTGCACAGGAGTGGTCTAGCTACTGGATGGATGTCAGATAGACAGCGTTTCGAATGGGTGCTAATTTATTCTTCGCGGGGTACTTTAGAGCCTTTCGTTCCATTCGTGTATCTGGTCACGTGTATCCGGAACAAGTTGTTGGGCCGAGCAATTGCGGCACAGTACCTACCAATTTGTTGCAAGTAGTTTTGGACCGGGGCACAGTGGGATAAAAATATGGAAAGTTGACGGTCCATGAAATAATATTTTTTTCTCTTTTCGGGAAAGTGGAAATGTAGGCTAAAGCAGTTGAAACAAACGGAAGTGGACTTTTCGTTTGAAAGAAAACGCCCACAATGCCAATAAATTGCGTGTCAGCCCCTTGTTCAGCATGGGAATTTCACTAATGCTCTTGGCAGTTGGAAAGTGCTGACCGGATTTGGAATGAGTTTTCCCGGTCTAACGTTACCGGGAGAAAAAAAAAACCGCTCCCCGGATAACGTAATCGTGCCAGCTTTGGATCGTTCCGCGGAACCGCAGAAGCGCCCGTCAAATGTGATGTGATGTGATGATTGGCCGGATGAAATAGCTCGGGCTCATCCGGAGCTGCCACTTATTTGCATCGTGCGCCAAATGGAAGATACACTAGGATTCAATTTTAATGAAAAACTCAATTAACAACATCGCATTCCGCCATTTGGTGGCTGATAGATGCGAGCGGAAAGTGTTTTTCGCTGAGAGGATCAGTCCTGTTCGGTTTCGTAACTTCCGGATGACACACGACTCAGCTCTTTGTCAAACGTGACCACACTTTAACTGGCAAACATAAAAAATCTGAGCAAAAAAAAACACCAAAAACGTTTAGAAAATAAAATAAATACAATTTTTTATAATTAAACGCAAAACAATTCGTGCGCTTAACCCAAAATTAAGCCATAAGACGCTGCTGTGTGGTACTTGAGTAGGGAACCAATCCAATTGAAATGAAACAACTATGTCGTCATGCAAGGGCTGTGTCCATGATTCATAAGATAGGAAGTTCACGAATGCACGTCCCCATGGGTGCAGTTCAAATATTTAATGGAAGACTGATTGATTTTGAATTCCATTGGATCGAATTCATGAGCTATCTGTCTGTATCCTAGCACCCATGCGTACACAATTTCAATCGATTCCGTTTGAACTCGAACATCAAACCGTTCTATTGTCTCGGATTGATTTGAGCTACAAGCAAATTTCATGATTTGTTCCAATTCAACTGCAAGAATCAAATAATTGATTTCATTTGCCTCTGGACTTGATGCCTCAGAGCCTCAAACACCAATCTTTTCATCGAAAGAGATAGTAGTTGAACACTCTATCGACTATTCCAGAAATTATAAGCACACCAAATGTTAACGGTCATTTTGAATGGAATATTTTTTCTCGAATTCAACCATGATGAATCTAGTATGGTGGTCTCACATTCCAAATCGCACCTTCAGCCATATTGAAAAAAGTTTTGACAGCTGGCTGAAGTGTTTACGAAAAAGGGGTCCAGGGATGCCAGGTGTTTGAGATACAAAATCAGAGAAATTTGGGAAAAAAGTCTATGTATTTCTGTGCATGTCGTAGACCAAAGATTCTTTCAATTTTTTTCGGAAATTCTTTAATTTTTGTGGATTTTTTAAAAAGATTTTTACATCTTGCAACAGTTTTCACCCAGTTTTCCACCCACAACCTTCCGCTATCCTTAGAACGAAAAGTTTTTTTGAAGACACAGAGAACAGGCATACAAGCTAGCCCACGAAACTTGTGTAAAATATCCAACGACAGTTTTGACCCAACTTTTGTTTTTTGGCTGGGCCACCAGAGGTCTCCAAACACACCAAAGGTAACTGTCAAAACCAAACTGAAAAAAAACCAAAATCTTATTCAGTTTTGAACAGGTCGTATGAACAGAACATAAGTCCAACTCGTATTATGGAGTGCATCGAGTAAATCGTCGTGCGCATTTAACTCGGAAAAAGTAAAGAATCTTACCTTACAATCGTCCCAAAGTTTCTCCAATTTGTAAATATACGGTCGAACTATAACTGATGGCTATCGACGCGATTCCATCCGTTAGAAAAAGCGAAATACCCGGAAAAATAATTTCGCTTCTATTCCGAAAAGAAGCCATTATTCGCGATTGTATAAGAGGAGTTGTACCCACTGGCACATTCTACCTTCAACTCACCGGACCCATCTCATCATGACCTCAAGGAGCCAAACCACCAAGCGAAATAAGCCAGACAATAGCGGGGTAGCCGATGAGCCAGAAGAGATGTCCATCTCCCAATTAGCTGAGCTGTTGATGGAAAAAATGGAGCGGACCAATTTTCGTCACGTTGCATAATGGAAAAATATCTTAAAATTCAATCCCTCTTTCCTTCAAACTAGAAAGTACTATATGTTGAACAATGAAATGCAAAAGTGATTCTCGAAAGTAACCCGCTTACACCCAAAATAATCCGCACGTAGGGGCTACGTGAAAAACTACATAATTTTTATCCAATTGATTTTCACATAGATGCTACGAAATTGGTATTTGAACGCGTCCCTATAAGAATTTGTGCTTCATGGAACGCACATACATTTTACGTGAATTTTTTGTCAGTTCAACGCGGTTTGTTTATGAAAGCCACGAGGAATATTTTCAATATCCGAATGAAAGTAATGGTGTTTTTTTCTTCCTGTTTTTGTTATTTTTCATAATGATTAAAAAAAAGCTAAATTTTGTTGTGAATAAACATTATTTTACTATCTTTGCACTTTATTTTACTATCGTCACTACACTTTTTAAGTATAAGAAACACTTATTTTTGAACTTCCTACAACGCTGCTTTCTTTTTGAAATCCTGTAAAAATTGAAAAGTATACATTAATAAAAAGTATTATTTGAATAAAATATATTTTACCTTGTCTGTTGTTCCGTAAATGGTATTCCGATGAACCTCTTATTCGAACAGACCCACCAAAGAACGACGGAAAAGCACAATTGTATCCAGAGCCATTGCTATCAGAAAAATGAAATTAGAAAAACAAAAATTAGCGGATTGCAATTAGGAATTATTATCACTTACCAATACAATAAATCCTAAACAGTTGTATATCCGATCATGATGACAACAGGCACAACGGCTTCAAAAAATTTCACAACATAAAACAAAAATGACGGACCACAATTCCAAATTCTAATTTGAATTTACCACCACACGCTGGAGAAAAATGTACAAAACGGATTAGAAATCATCCACTTAGACTTTACGTGAAATTCATGAGTCAGTTATGTGGAAATAAAGTAGTTGCTACCGGGGCGTCCTTGTTACACTGGGGGTACTACAAAATTCACGTAGAATCGATATGATGCATCAAAATCTTACTTTACGTGAAAATACCGTAGAAATAATTTCTAAATTATTTTGGGTGTAGAGATGGCTAGAATTGGTGTTAAAGGGTAAGACAGATCGTAAAGAATGTATTGTATAATTGACTGGATATAGCCGATTCCTCCTCTGACGATAAATGTCAAAGAAGTGCAAAAATATATTCAAAAACTGTTAGTTATTTTGACTGCTTCAGAAGTGCAAAAATATAGGGAGTGAAATTCTGTCTAATCAAAAGTAACTCTTATTGCATTTATCTAGCAAAAAATTTAACCCGTCTATTTTAGAGCTGTATTAGTTTAAATTTTTAATGTGTTCATATGCGATAAGCCTTTTCGAAAACTGTCACTTGAAAATTTGATTTGTAACTTTTGAACGGCGCAATAGATGACACTGTTTCTAGTCAATTTTTTACGTATTTTTTGGATGCCAGCATTTGAAATTTTACACACTTTTTTGAAAATTTTATGTTCGAGCTTGTACGTCTGTTCTCTGTGTTTAAGATTAAACGGCGGTTCGAAAAATATCGTATTAAATATGACGCTCAAAAATCGTTTTAATTAAACGTCATAAACATTATATTTGTTATCAATTTTTTTAATATCAGTTTTTTAGAGAGAGAAAATAAACATGATTGAATGTGTTTCGCAAAAAGTGTTTGACTAAAAAAAATGTACTATGTGCAATAGACTGCCCCAAATGACCCGACTTTTGAAAAAGTTATACGCTGCAGGCTAAAATTGGTCCTGGGCCTGGTACAAGATCTCATGCCAAATTTGAGCCAGATCGGACCACGGGAAGGGGTCGCTCAACGAGCCTGAAGTTTGTATGGGATTTTGAGACATTTTGTTCGAGAGGAACATGAAAAACCAGTTTTTCGTCAATAACTTTTGTCTCCTTCGGCCGATTTTTTTCAAAAACGGGTTTTCTTAAAGCCTAAATTATGACAAATATTTTATCTGGAGGTTGCATTTCAATGAAAGTTAAGATAAAAAAGTTATTAAGCTTCAAAAATTTGTTAACTTTTTTAAGGGTGATATTCATCACTTTTTTAATGAGGCGAATAAAGTCCGACCAGAACACTCAATGTGAAATGCATGCCGTTTCGTCAAATAATGATCGTTTTTAATTGTTGTTGTTGCGCTCGATTGCACTTTTTAATGTTTTTCTGATATTTGAGTTTGGATGATATTCACTTGATAGTTCGGAAAGAAGTAAGGGCGGAAAAATGCTTGACAATTGCATAACCACAGGGGCTTAGGAACATGACTGGACGATTTGTGATGCCAATTAAAAGATAAATTTAAATTAAAAGATGTTTAGAGTGTTTTTATTACAAAAAATAATGAGATTGACACGTGAAGTTATTCAAAATCTTGTTTTTTATTCATAGAGTAATTAACAAAGTTCAAATAATACACAACATCGTAGCAATTGCTTCTTTTCGAAGCAAGCACGGTAACAGAGTTTCAAATAAATTTCTTTGAAACGTAATGCGTACATTAAAAAAAAGAAATTTCAAACTTAAACACAATTCACTCTAAACCGAATAAAATACTTTGTTGAAATCAATTAACAATATTAACCTTCATTCTGTATCAAAAGAATGCTTCAGCTAATATAATAAAAACGTGAGAAAAATATAAAAGGACCTTTTTTCGAAAAATTATCATTTCATTGGTATCATAAAGCGTTGGTCCATGTGTTTTTCGATCTAAAAAAATGTTGGCGGTTGGTTCTGAGAATAACAACAATTCTGAATAGATATTTTTGAGAAAAAAGAGATTCTGAGTTAGGTAGAAAAGATGAAACATAAACCCCGCCCAAAGGCGGATATATGTACAATAGACTGCCCCAAATTTGTGTGGGAAATTTAAAACCTGTGCAATATTATACGCTTTAGGTTAAAATTGATTCTAGTCCTAGTACAAGATCTCATGCCAAATTTGGGACAGATCGAATTACGGCAAGGGGTCGCTCAACGAGATTGAAGTTTGTATGGCATTTTGAGACATTTTGCTCGGAAGAAACATGAAAAACCTGTTTTTTATCAATAACTTTGGTTTCCATTGACCGATTTCTTTCAAAAATGGTTTTTCTTAAAGGATGGTATTCATCACTGTTGATGAGTTGGGCCGGTCGAACATATTGACGCCTCATTAACAGTAATGAATACCACCGTAGAAAGTTAGCCTATTTTTGAAGCCTCATAACTTTTTTTTCTAAACTCTTATCGAAATCCAGTCTTCGGATGAAATATTTTTCATAATTTAGGCTTTTAGAAACATTGTTTTTGGAAGAAATCGACCGACGGGAACCAAAGTTATTGATGAAAAACTGTTTTTTTATTGACATCACAAATCGTACAGTCATGCTCCTAAGCCCCTGTGGTTATGCAATATTTTTTTTAAATTGTCAAGCATTTTTACGCCCTTACTTCTTTCCGAACTATCAAGTGAATATCATCCAAACTCAAATATCAGAAAAACATTAAAAATTGCAATCGAGCGCAACAACAATAATTAAAAACGGTCATTATTTGACGAAACGGCATGCATTTCACATTGAGTGTTCTGGTCGGACTTTATTCGCCTCATTAAAAAAGTGATGAATATCACCCTTAAAAAAGTTAACAAATTTTTGAAGCTTAATAACTTTTTTATCTTAACTTTCATTGAAATGCAACCTTCAGATAAAATATTTGTCATAATTTAGGCTTTAAGAAAACCCGTTTTTGAAAAAAATCGGCCGAAGGAGACAAAAGTTATTGACGAAAAACTGGTTTTTCATGTTCCTCTCGAACAAAATGTCTCAAAATCCCATACAAACTTCAGGCTCGTTGAGCGACCCCTTCCCGTGGTCCGATCTGGCCCAAATTTGGCATGAGATCTTGTACCAGGCCCAGGACCAATTTTAGCCTGCAGCGTATAACATTTTACAGGTTTTAAATTTCCCATACAAATTTGGGGCAGTCTAATGTGCAATAAAGTCCCTATCTGTTTTAGGATTAAAAATAAGGATACCAAATTTTCACATATCAACACATTAAATTTAGAACCTTGTTTTCTTCGGTACAGATTTTTGAGTTTTCGGTACAGATGAAAAAGATTTTTTCGATGAGCGGTACAGATGTGAATGTGGCAACACTGGAGCAGAGAGCATCGCTTGCTAGGGGCGATTTGAATGTGTCCTACGGTTGGTCATAAGTCGCTAGAAGAGATTTTCTTCCTTCCCTGTTAGAGATACGAATTACATTGTACATCATAAGCCGAGACCACCGAGTGCTTTATTGGTAATTTGGTAATAATTTCAGATATTACTGCAAACGTACCGATTTCTCGGTGAAAACTTTTAGAGTTTAGGTAATAATTACCGATATTTCGGTAAAAATCAACGGTTGTGTGGTAAATATTACCGAATTTTTACAGCTTTTCGGTGAAAAAATCACGGTATTTCGGTAATTTTTTTCAGATATTTCAATAGAAATTCCTGGTGTTTCGGTTGTTCGTTAAATATTACCAAACGTTTAGACCTTTTCAGTAAAAAAATGGTATTTTGGTAATATTTTCAGATATATCGAAAATAACTCCTGGCTTTTCGGTAAAAATTACAGGAATTTAGGTAATAATAACTAGTATCTCGGTGAACTCTACTGGTTGTTTGGTACATTTTAACGTGTTTCTTTAGTTTACAGGAAAACATTAACGGTCTTTCGGTAATAATTACATACATTTCTGTTCTTCAATACCGGTTATTCGGTGATATCATTATCAATATTACTTTGCTATCACTTTGACAATTGTCAATATTTTGACAGATGATCTTTGATATGATCAGCCGAGTTTCGGTATTTTTTTACCGAAAAATGTCTGTCACGTTTAATAGCTGTCACTTCTCTGCCATGAAAAACATTACCGAACGGATTACCGAGTTCCACATGTTAGGATTTCGGTAAAAAAAAAAGTTACCGAGTTCAACAATTTTCGTTTACTGTGTACAATGCTCAGGTCAGGGGGAGACTTCCAATTGCCTAACTATGGCAAGTATCCGTCGGATTTTACCATTTCTCCCAGTCATGCATCTCTTGCGCCTGATGATGTTTCCTTTTCAGCGTACATCGCACACAGACATCCGGATAGAAATCTTTCGATTCCATATCCCTTTACTACCAGAATGTCGGTGGTATAAATTCCTGCTTGTCCGACTACCTTCTTGCTACCTCATGTTCCTGTTATGACGTCATGGCCTTTACGGAAACATGGCTGAACGACAGCACACTATCTGGCCAGATATTCGGCCCTGATTATTCAGTGTTTCGCTGCGACCGTAGCGCCCGTAACAGCAAAAAGTCTAGTGGAGGCGGAGTGTTAATTGCCGTCAAGTCGAATCTCTCAGCGCAGCTTATCGACGATAATTCCTGGTGCGATCTGGAACTTGTGTGGACTCGCATCGATCTTGGAGATAGGAAACTGTACGTTCGCTTAGACCAAGCCCACCCAATGGTTGCTAAACCACGAATCGAGCACATTCAGCAACATATCTATCAACCCATCATTGCACCAACAGTCGCTAACATGATTCGAGAAATAGCATTCGAGTAGTAGGTTGTTACAGGATGCGTTTATGTAGCAACCCGGTAGCAACGGAGCCGGTCGTAGCCTTCAGAAAATAAACAAACACAAATAGAAACCTGGATGGCAACAAAGGGTGCGAAAATCAGTAAATAGATAAAAACGCAACCAATCAAACCATCTAAAATACCGACCGAAATAGCAACGCCCGGTGGGCTTGGTCTTACTGCAGGGGTTTTCAAATCGTGCTCCGCGGAGCACTTGGTGCTCCGCGAAGCTTTTGAAAGTGCTCCGCGACGTACGCAACGAAAATCATGAACCAATTTTGAAAAACTCTGATATTTTTTTTATCGTTTCACTTTTATCGAAGCATAAGAAAAAAAATATTCACAGGGCATATAGTACAAACGAATAAATTTTGTTTACTTTATTTTTACTGGCGGCTAATGCCTTTTGGCAAAGAATGGTGATTTGTCAAAATTTACAGCTTTGATCGAACAACGTTGTGTTGCAGGACTGAGCGTGCAAAACACTCAAACACTCAGGCTGTTCTTTCGCCGTACTTAGTTAGCTACCGATTGGAAAAGCTGAAGAAGCGCATACTTTAGCTGAAAACTTAATCAAACCTTGTATTCAAGAAGTCGTCCGTATCATGGTTGATGATAAAACAGTGGAATTGGTAAACTCGATCCTATGTCTGACAATACGGTTTCTCGGCGAATTTGTGACTTGTCTGAAGTTGCTGAAAGCATTTTAATTTCAAGATTGAGAATTTCAAAATTCGACATGCAGCTTGACTAATCCACAGCACTAGCAATTCTGATGATATTTTTTCGCTATCAATGTTCTGGATGTTTCGAAGAAAATTTGTTCCAACTTCCACGATGAAGGCTGAAATTTTCAAGCTAATCGATGATTATGTTACGGGCAACAATATTCCGTGGTGAAATGGCATTGATGTATGTACGGACGGTGCGAAAGCTATAGTTGGAAATACTGCTGGAGTCGTTGCCAAGATCAAAGAAAAGACCAAAATTTGCTTTAGTAGTCATTACATGCTTCATCGACATGCACTCGCTTTGAAGAAACAATCATCATCTTTAAAGGAAGTCTTGGACGAAAGCGTTAAAAATAACCAACTTTATTTAGGCTCGTCCGAAAAATTCAAGGTTGTTCAAGGAGTTGTGGAAAGAGATGGGTAGCCAACATTCCACGCTACTTCTTCATACCGAAGATCGCTGGTTATCTCGAAGAAAAATGTTGTCTCGCCTGTTTGAATTAAGATCGGAAGTCAGAGCGTTTTTTAGCTACAATAAGTTGGTATTGGGGGTAAGATTGAATGATGATTAGTGGTTCGTCAGGTTAGCTTGTTTGGCTGATATTTTCATAAAATGAATGACCTCAGTATTTCAATGCAATGTAAAGGAATAACAGTCTTCGATTAAAACGGCAAAATTATGACCATTAACCCTCATCCGCATTAGATTTCATTACCCTAATCAGCACTTGTGGTGTCAATTTGACACCACAAGCTCAAATCGTTATAACTTTTGGCATGTTAGACCGATTTAAACAAAACTTACATCAAAAGAAACCTTGTAATGTCAGTAAAATATGTTTAAAACATTATGTACAGCTAAAGTTACAAGTTTTCTCGTTATTCAGCATGAAAGAAAAAAATCTGAAAAAACATGCCTCACGAAAACTGCTGTAGTTCATATGTTACACGTCCAAAAAAATATTTGCCTTATGCATATGAAAGCTGAAGTTAATGCCTACATCATGAAGACAAGAAATATTTTTTTAAATTTTTTTTAATGAAATGGTCACAAAAAGTTCAAAAAAGTGGTCTAAAAAACCTATTTTTCATTCGATTGCTAGTAAATACTGTTTGAGCGATGGTAGAGTTTTGAAAAAAATATGACTACAAAATGTATTAAAATTCCAACATTTTGCTGTCTTTAGATTTTTGATGCAACAAAACTTGATTTAACTGGAATTTTTCAAAGTTCACTACTTTGCGCGATTTTTTTACAAATTGAAATTTCATCTGTTTTTGTGGTCCACTGTCAGGTTGTACCCAGATTATCAGTGCTTTTACTTTGTTTGGAGCAATCAAAAGTATATTCATTGGAAAGCACATTTAATCTACATTCTAGTGAGGTGCTACAATTCACGCTGTAAGACTTCACAAAAAAATGAAAATTATAAACGTAAAATCATTTCTGAATTTCTAGAACAACAAGCACCGCGTCCAGCAAAACGTGTTTGTTTGCTCTCCAAGTAGGTACGGTGGGTGGTGATTCGGGCAGAGAGCTCTCTGTAGTCATATTTTTTTCAAAACTCTACCATCGCTCAAACAATATTTACTAGCAATCGAATGAAAAATAGGTTTTTTAGACCACTTTTTTGAACTTTTTGTGACCATTTCATTAAAAAAAATTTAAAAAAATATGTCTTGTCTTCATGATGTAGGCATTAACTTCAGCTTTCATATGCATAAGGCAAATATTTTTTGGACGTGTAACATATGAACTACAGCAGTTTTCGTGAGGCATGTTTTTTCGGATTTTTTTTCTTTCATGCTGAATAACGAGAAAACTTGTAACTTTAGCTGTATATAATGTTTTAAACATATTTTACTGACATCACAAGGTTTCTATTGATATAAGTTTTATATGAAGTTCATAATAATTCAAACGACTTAAATAGATTTTACTTTTGTGGTGTCAAAATGACACCAAAAGTCGGAAAAGGGAGTTTTTTTGTCCAGGCTTCCAGGGTTCGTCGATAAAAAAAAGTAAAGATGCAATATTGAAGAACTTTTGAATTCATTTAGGGTCCCCGAAGAAATTTTTGTATTTTGAAGCTTCTGAAAAAAGTTACAAGCCTTCAAACTTGCAATGGTGTCAAAATGACACCCTAATGCGGATGAGGGTTAAGAGAAAAATCTAATTTTGGGCAGAATCGCGTTCCAGCGCAACCTGGACAGCTTTCCAAATTTAAGAAACATTCAATCAGAAATAGCCTCGAAGTTATCATATGAAAATTTTTCATGTCAAAGAAACCAGAACCATTAACATCGCAAAAATATGAATGCTTGATAGATATGACATCGGATTCAAAGCTTCAGGAAAGATTCTTATCCAAAACGTCGTTTGAGGAGTATTGGTGTCAACTGAAAAATTAATTTCAAATTTTGTCCGATAAAGTAAAACTTATTCTTCTGCCATTTTCCACAACTTATCTATGTGAGTCTGGATTTTCTACATATCTCGCAATGAAGATCAAACGCGGAACCAGAGGTCAGACTACAACTGACACAAATTTAACCAAACTTGTTACAGTTTGTAAAATCGAAGAAGTGTATTTCTTCTATTGAAATCATTAATTTTTGATGACACATATTTTGTTAATAAAATCAAGACTATTCCAAGATAGCCATTCATTACTGATTTTATAGATTTCGATGACAAAACACATCTTATTTAAACGATAAATACTATCAAGTTTTCAAAACTCGGGTTTTTCATTCTTTCAAAAATGTAGGTGCTCCGCCAAAATTTTTGGTTTTAAAAAGTGCTCCGCCGAGCAAATGATCTGAAAACCCCTGGCTTACTGTATTTGCCGCCCGACCGCTCTAGAGATGTTGCCCTAGCAGAGTCGTTTTCACGCTGCATCTCAAAAGTAAGCTCTTCTTGCGCCCCGTAGGATGACATACTCGTCATAGGCGATTTCAATATGCCCGGTTTGAAGTGGTGCTTCAACCATGGTAGCTTTCTGTAACCGGATCCTGCTCGTTCTACCTTTTCGACACCTTCGAACATCATATTAGACTCCCTGAGTACAGCGACCTTGCGTCAGATCAACAGCATGGTGAACGAAAACGGTCGTATGCTTGATCTTTGCTTTGCCAACGATGGGTCTCGTATACCGACCATTGATTTAGCTCCTGCACCGCTCGTTAAAGCAGTTCCACATCATCCTGCTCTATCGGCCTCACTTGAAGTAACTAAGTTGAACGCTCGTGTTGTAAATTTACCAGCTTTTTACCTCGACTATAAGAACGTCAACTTCGATGACATTTCTCGCATCTTGGCCACCATCAACTGGGCATCGGAGCTCGATTTATCGGATCCTAACTCTGCTGCAGAAACCTTCTCGTATATCCTGAACTATGTCATTGATCGTCATGTGCCTAAACGTACTATCAGAAAAAATCTACGAACTCCCTGGGTTACGACTGAATTGCGACGACTGAAAACGGAAAAAAATATGTGCACTTCGAAATTATAACGAACAAAAATCTCCTTACACGAAGTATATATATCGGAAGCTTAATTCCGCTTAATAAAAAAGCCAGCAAACGTTGTTACCAGAACTACCTTCGCCGAGTACAATGTAACCTCAAATCCTGCCCAAAATCATTATGGAAACAAGTGAATAGTCAACGGAAAAAACCTGGTATTCCTACCCATATGTTTCTGGATGACATCACGGCGAACTCTGATCGTGGAATTTGCGATCTTTTTGCCCGAAAATTTTCAAATATCTTCACTGCAGCTTCCACATCCCCAGAGCATTTGGCTAGTGCTATCAGGAACATTTCGCCACTGGGCTTTTCATTAAACAGTATTGAAATCGAGGATGCAATCATCTCAAAGGCAGCGTCGAAGCTCAAGAATTCCTTTTCTACGAGTCCGGACGGGATACCAGCTTCGTTTTAAAAAAGTTTCTTGCCTGCTTTGTTGACTCCTATTCGTCTTATTTTTCAAGCTTCGCTTGACAGAGCTAGCTTTCCACTACTGTGGAAAGAAGTTTATATGTTCCCGGTCCACAAAAAAGGTGATAGACGAGATGTCAACAACTACCGTGGAATCTCAGCCTTATGTTCGATAGCCAAACTATTCGAATTGGTGGTCTTGGATCCCATCTCCTCGTTTTGTAAGAATTACATTTCTAATGACCAGCACGGATTCATGCCTAAACTCTCTACGACAAGCAACTTGTTGACGTTCACTTCTTTTGTGCATGAAAGCTTTGCTGCAAAATCTCAAACTGACGCCATATACACCGATCTGTCAGCTGCATTCGACAAAGTGAACCGCGAAATTGCCATAGGAAAACTTGGACGCCTGGGGTTCGGTGGTACTTTACTTGGCTGGTTCCGCAGTTATTTGACTGGGCGCAAACTGACTGTTCGGATTGGTGATACCTTTTCCAAGCAGTTTTCTGCCTTCTCCGGTGTGCCCTAAGGAAGCCATTTAGGACCGATTATTTTCCTAATATATTTTAACGACGTGCTTTCACTCCTTGACAGCCCAAAACTTTGCTATGCTGATTACCTAAAACTGTTTTACACCGTAAACGACTACGACGATATTAATTTTCTGCAAAATCAGTCCAACCTCTCCGCTAATTGGTGCAACATCAATTGCTTGCCATTGAATCGTAACAATACGCAGTTATCAGTTTTTCCCGTAAGCGGCAGCCTTTGATTGCAGCCCTTGGAGAACTGCAGCCCATCGCACCCCAGCAAACATGAAATCGCATTAAAAATGATAACTCAAGTCCTTAAAAACTTTACTGCGAAACGTAATTCCAACTAACGCCAGTAAATTGTCGTAAAAATCGTTACTCGAAGTCGTAATAAATGGTTTGAATCGGATATGATAAATAGTCCGCCATGTTTGCAGATTTTGAAGACGATTTCGTTCCTTTTTTTTTCTCCCGCGTGGGTCAAAAGAGAGAACAGCTTTGTTCTTCTCTTTGCGACCAGCAGTGCAACCAGATTGCTAAAAATCAGATGGTGTATTTGCAAGATTTGCCCAATGACAGAGGCAGCAAATATTGTCGCTGGCAACAGTTCGCTGGCGTTGAGAGAAAAAACTTGTGCTCTCTTGAATTCTTTCAGTATGTATGAATATGGTGTCGAAATCGTATACTTATATCGCTTTAGCCAGAAGTTGAAAATTTGTATGTATATTGCCTCCACTTTGGTAGGTTAATGCTGTTTTTTCGTGTTTCATACGATCATTTTATAATGTATATGAAACGTATAACAAAGTTGTTGAGAAATATACCTACAAAAATGTTTGCTGGGACGCGTGGACCATATTAACGATCTGGGCGTTGTGCGATATAAGAGAAAGAATCATGGCAAATGTTAAACAAAGTAAATCAACGTAACTGGGGATTTTTTTTTATTATCTGACAATTTGCGCCGGGGGTCTTCAGATTTTCCCCAAAATTGAAAATTTGGTTCATTTTTGCGACTTAAAATCACATGTATTTTTTCAGATTTCTAACATTTTTATTTTTTGAGTTAGCTTCGGTTAGATTTTTTTGTAAATAAAAAATAACCATTTTTCAAAGCTACATAACTCTGTTGTTTCTCAACGGAAATTATAAAATAGCACATCAAAATGCATTGAAATTTTATCAGCTTTCCAAATAGAATAGTTGAAAAAAATTAAATAATGACCTTCAACATGAAAAGTTGTAAATAAACTTCAAATGGCGTCTAAAAGTACCGTCTGCACCACCGAATATTTTGCAAAAAATACCATTGTATAGCTCGATTCATGATGCAACTTTCATCTGAAGACACCAAAGTGGGCCATTAACACCTTGAAGAGTTATGAAAGAAATAATGACAATAAATCTCTTTTTTTGCATCTAAAACAAACAATGGTGGAACAACTGCACTCACATATGGAGATAGCAAGCACTTCTAACAACATGGAAACAAAAGAACTTATCAAAGCAGGTAAAAACACTACCTTTTCGTGCTTTGTAGAGTGTTTGCAGCATAACTGACTTTAAATTTTAACCAAAATTCTGAGTACCGTATGGTTTATGTAGTATAAATAATAATGGGAATGTTGCTTTTACAACGTGATCATATACTATATAACTTATTAATTTTTCGATCAAAGATCATTGTGAAGCATAATCCATGCCAATAGTAGAAGGTTCAGTCCCTGTGTTTGGGATCACAAAAATGTGATTAAAAAAATAGACGTGCTTTACATAGTTTTTATATCGGGAGCTAAGCACTGGACACCAAAATCCTTTCCCATTGATCAAAAAAGTATGAGAAGGTGGCACAAATGTTGAAGAAATAATCAAAGAGCTCAGTATGGCCAGCCCAGACTGTAAAATGATGAAAATATGATACTATTACCGTATTCATTTTCTACATTCACCCAGTTTTGAGGTTTACCATACTAGAACGAACATAATTCGTAGTCAGTGTTTTGCTCCTTCGATCGCTCACACACGAATCTTCAGTGTTCCACCGTCCATTTTAAATCAAATCTGGGGAATTACGGATGCAAAACTTAGCGCATAAACTTCTAAAAATGACAGTAAAATGTGCATAACTTGTTGTGACCTGGTGCAAAACTGGGTATAAACGAATACGTTATTAGATTTTTGTATATAACATGAAGTCAGTTAAGCTGCAACAATCTACCGCCCCTTCTTTCATAACAGTCCCATATACAAAAATAAGCAAGCGAGACAATCAGCTTTTTCTGTTTTGGAATATATTTTTAAATTGTGACCACCACTTTCAGCATAAACGAAAATCGTTTCTAGGTTGTCATAATAAATCGTTAGACCTGAAATTTTCGGGATTGGGTTATTGGTAAGGTCGAGAGCACCATTTTTATTTATTATGGGACTGTTAATCGATCATATTTGAAACCTTTTTCGAATCTACTAGCATAACAGTCCCATACAAAATATATTTTTCTCACCAAGCTACTTTCTAAGACTTAAATTTGATCATTTTTGAACTTCTAAATGCAATTGTCAGAAAAAGAAACATACTTTTGCAAAAAAATATCATGAATACCACATTGTAAGTTGAATCTTTTTACGATTTTTGATTGCATCCGATAGTTTTTCGCTCAGGAAGTCATTCCTAAGAAAGTCAGACCTTCCTTCGAAAACTAGTGTGCATCATTCGACATCAAGTGAGTTAAAAAATGTTTAAATGATTCAAAGCAATAAACCAAAGACTATTTCGCCGAAAGAAACATTGAAAAGTAACCAAATCCGTGGTATTTCACATATGAGACTGTTATTCAGGTATATTTCATATAGGACAGCCACGAATTGATATTTTTTTTTTCGAAATTTCTAGAACAAAACCTCTTTTTTTAGTGTTTTATTTTGAAACCTTATGTTGACCTAAAATGACGAAAATTCATATGGGACTGTTATGCGAGTAGAGGCAGTCTGAAAAGGACGAAAAATTAGTGTTTTTTTACCTGCTTTGATAAGTTCTTTTGTTTCCATGTTGTTAGAAGTGCTTGCTATCTCCATATGTGAGTGCTGTTGTTCGACCATTGTTTGTTTTAGATGCAAAAAAAGAGATTTATTGTCATTATTTCTTTCATAACTCTTCAAGGTGTTAATGGCCCACTTTGGTGTCTTCAGATGAAAGTTGCATCATGAATCGAGCTATACAATGGTATTTTTTGCAAAATATTCGGTGGTGCAGACGGTACTTTTAGACGCCATTTGAAGTTTATTTACAACTTTTCATGCTGAAGGTCATTATTTAATTTTTCTCAACTATTCTATTTGGAAAGCTGATAAAATTTCAATGCATTTTGATGTGCTATTTTATAATTTCCGTTGAGAAACAACAGAGTTATGTAGCTTTGAAAAATGGTTATTTTTTATTTACAAAAAAATCTAACCGAAGCTAACTCAAAAAATAAAAATGTTAGAAATCTGAAAAAATACATGTGTTTTTAAGTCGCCAAAATGAACCAAATTATCAATTTTGGGGAAAATCTGAAGACCCCCGGCGCAAACCCGTCAGATAATAAAAAAAAATCCCCAACTGGCACCACTATTCGCCAGCATCTTCAGAACTGTCATAATCATAGATGCCACACCTACCGATTTTTCGGTATTCATACCGATTTTTGGGTAAATTTTTATCCAAGAATCGGTATATACCGAATACCGATTTTTGGCAAAACATACCGATTTCATACCGATTTTTTGAGATTTTGATACAAAATGTAAAATATAATTCAGTGTAAGTGTATTGGGTTTCTGTTCAATTGAAGACGATCTAATCATATTATTTGGCGTCAGCTTAGTAAGAAACACTTGAAGCTTTTATGATAAGTGCACATTTTTCAATATTTCAATCGAAATTCTCAAATTTTAAAGGAAAGAAGTACAGACCCCGTTCAATTTTGGCAACATGCCCTAACATTTTGTGTTGCCAAAATCGAATGTTGCCAAAATCGAACGGTTTTTTTTTTCTTAATTTTTTTCTTTCATTTTTACAGAATAATTATTTTTGTTATCGTTAATGTTAGTTTTAATCAATTTCCGACAATTTTTAGTAATTTTTTTTTTATTTTTTCTCATGTTTTGATGCATTTTTCACTACTCTTGTTTGTTTATTATTTTGGTTGTTTTTATCATATTTGCTGTTTTTGTCATTTTTCATCATTTTTAGTTGTTTCTTGTCTTTTTTAGTCTTTTTTTTGTATTTGTTTTTTTTATTTTTTTTCGTCTTTTTGTCATTTTTGAGTTCTTTATAGTTTTTTTTAAATAACTTTTGTTTTTCTTCTTGTATTTTATCACCATTTCAGAACATAAAAACGTATTCATGGTGTTTGTTTCAATTATATTGGTCCTGTTATAGCGAAAACTAAAAGGTAATGTCGCTTCTAAAAACCGTTCGATTTTGGTACATGTGCCAAAATCGGATGTTGCCAAAATCGAAAGTTGCCAAAATCGAATGTTGCCAAAAACGAACGGGGTCTATATTTTGTTTTTGATAGTCGAATGTTTAAAGATAAGTCTACACTCAGAAAAATACTATTATGTATGCCATAAGATTCTCTTATGAAGTGGCGCCATAAGAAAAATTAATGAAATTCATAAGATTGTCTTATGACGCGAATGAATTCTGAAGATGAACGCCTACTTCAATAAGAGGTTGTTGCTTTTCATAAGAGATTCTTATGGCAACAGTAAATCACTATCTAATAAGAAAAATTCTCGATATTTCATGCTGAAAACATTCACTTTATTGTTTGCAAAATTTGTTCAAAATTAAATTCTTCATGGTCACCATCAGCAGCGCATCAACAGACGGCTCCATCAAAGTTTTTTTTTGCCGCATCTTAATCTTCGACCTTCCGTTTTTTGCCGATCAGCTTGCTGAAAAGTAAACAAATAATGTATTTTAGTTTACTAATATATTCAACGTTCACACCAAAAACATCAAATCGAACTTACCATTCCGGAGATAACAATAACATTTAACATTGAAGGAAAACTATAAACTGGCGATTGTTTCGTACTGTTAGATGATGAAAAGAAAAACTGATGCTATGAATGAATGTGTTCATCATTTTTGCACAATGCCGTTTCTTCTATTTTTCATAAGAACATCGTATGAAAATTGAAAGAATTTCATAAGACTCTTATGAAAAATTAGTTTGGACGCAAAAAAGTGGTTCATAAGATGTATCTTATGAAATTTATAATAAGATTTCCTCTGAGTATACGAATAAAGTTTTAACCATTCGTTGGAATTTGGAGGTAATTTTTCCATTGAGAATGTTGGAAAACTGTCGTTTTCTATAACATATTCTATAATATTTATAATTGCGCCAAGATAGCCAGCGGAAATTAATCTAATGAGGTTGAGTATATACGAGTTTTCAAAATTTTGAAAACATTAAAAAATTGTAAAGAACACTCGATAAGGATTACACCTATAAGGAAACATGTGTTAATCGATAACATGAAGAAATTTAATGATTGAGAATATTACATAGAAGCTTCAGGATTTTTTTAAATAGAGAATTCCACAAAAACCAAACACAACAGCTTTAAAGCGTTTTTTCTCGAAATTTGCTTTTATGCACTCATAAACCTTTTTGGCATCAATGCAGTAATTATGAAAATCCAAAGTTTGTAATTTTTTTCTAAAATTATAATAGAGAAGAAAGAACAGTATAAACCTTCTAAGAACTCTTAAAATAGAATAAAAATGTATAAAAACAAAAAAAAAACGAGCACACAAAATACTATAAGGCATTGATTAGAAAAAGTATTAAATAACAGACTTCAGAATCATACCGAAAATTTTTTAATCGCCATAAAATACCGATTTTTTACCGATTTTTCGGATTTCCATACCGAAAAAAGATTTTTTTGGGTTCAAAAATACCGATTTGAATGTGGCATCACTGGTCATAATTGATATCTTTCTCGCTCGTACCGTCTCCTTCTCTCCAGGGGACATTTCGCAAGAGATCCAATCAATCCAGTTCGTTTGTCTATCGTACGCAAGAACGGTCGTGGGCTTCGATCATCCGAACAGATGTTGATCGGCCAAAGCAAATCCGGATTATTCGCGAGTTCTCCAATATACTCCGAAGCTGGTCCCACAGGCGTCATCCTCGATAAGCGACTGGAATTCAAGACACATACAAACTACTTAGTCCACAAAGCATCCAGAAGTCTTGGTTTCATTTTTAGAGTAGTGAAGGACTTCATGGACGTGTATTCAGTGGTGTATTGCCTGAAAAGCCTATATTGCAGCACTGTTCGTTTCATTCTTGAATACGCATCTGCCGTCTGGTGCCCCTACTACCAGAACGGCGCTGAACGTCTCGAGGCTATCCAGCGGCGCTTTTTACGATACGCCCTTAGGCATCTGAACTGGCAAGACCCTTTTCGCTTACCAAGCTACGAAAATCGATGCCGCCTTATAGACATTGACACTCTTCAAGCCCGTAGACATGCAACCCGTGCATCTTTCGTTGCTGATTTCTTGACATCGCGAATCGACTGTCGCACTCTACTGGAAGCTGTTCCACTAAGTGGTCTTAGAAAACAGGATCTTCAATTGTATGTCCCCATCCGAATGAACAATTATGGAGCAAACAGCGCCCTCATCGGTGCAATGAAATCGTTCAACCGTCTTGTTGTGAGGGATGTTTTCCGAAGAAAAGTTCTAAGTGCGTTGAGGAGCCCGTAGCTAGACCTAAGTGTTTTGCTTTAATTTAATTTTAAGTCATCATTTGGATCTATATGTGATCTGTTTATCAGAATAAATAAATAAATAAATAAATAAATAAAAATGCTGAATCTAAGTAATCCGCTTAGATAGCAGAAAACAAAAAACTTGTCAAAAACTATATACTGTATGAAATTATGTTATTTACATTATTTATTTTTTCAATATTGAGTCATTTGTGCATCAACAGATTTTGGACCCTCAAGTGTGAAACTATCTGAACCTTACCTCCGGAATCTCCACGGTTGCATTGAACAGAGCCGGCATGATGAAAACTGGCCGATGCTGGTTGATGCTTTGAATTTCGATCCTGATTTCGGCCGTATCGCTGTGCGGACCGGAACCGAGCCCATCCCTGGCTTCGATTTCAATCGAGTACTGACCTATGGGATGCCGAAAGCAAAAACAGGAGAGAGGAAAAAAAATTAACCCATTATCTACAAAAAGACGATAAAACGTAGTCGGATGACTTTTCAATGAAATTACGCCGAACCCATCCAATATCAATCGTGGCTTTGAGTGAAATTGCAAAATTGTTAAACTCAATTCAATGAACGGCAGCGTCGCGCCAGTTTTTATAGTAATTGCATTCCGTTGATAGTTTTTCCCGATTGCTTTCGGGGCAATGGAACTCACCGTTCAGCCCTAGCAAACTAACGCCCGGATAGAGGATGCCGGAATTGGCATCCAGACGGAAGGTGTTCTCGATGTCACTGCGAACGATGCTGTACTTGACGTCCCCGGCTGGGCCCTCGTCCGGATCCGAGGCGCTGACCTGTTGAGATAGAAAGCGTTGAAATTATAGACCGGTCCAGGATGAAGATTTTTGAATTGGATAGTAAAAAAAATGGAACCCTGTTCCAGCCGGAAAGCCATTTGTTATAGTTCCATTATAAATTAATTTGGTGCCACTCTCGCTCCGGTTCCACAATCGAGCAAATACGAATCCGGGGGCGGATATAAATATAGTTTCCCTGCATTACAGTGACCAGGACTTGGGCATATCCTATGATTGTCACATACTTTAAGGAAAAATCGATTTTTATGACAAAATTCAAACATTCTACATAGGTACTCAATAGGGCCGGAACAAATTCAAAATCATTATTTTGTCACTTTTTCGACTTTCTCTCTTTAAACTGTTTGAATTTTCAAAGAAGATATCACCTTTTTCATTATATTAAAACGAAGAATGAGGAGGGGGGATGTGCGGGTGTTGAAAAGAAGAATTTGATATTTGTTCCGTCCTAAATACATTTTAGAAACCACATTCATAAGAGGTCATCAAAGCCGAAGTGGTTTAAGTGCAAAATTTATAGCGTGTTTTCTCGACAGGAAACACTTTTCTGTGTGAAATTTGACACATTTTCAGCTTATCTGGCTGAACACTTTTTCAGTGTTCGAGGGCCGAACCATGATGAATCTAGAATGGTGGTCTCAAATGCCAAATCGCACGTTCAGCCATATTGAAAAATTTTTGACAGCTGGCTCAAGTGTTTACGAAAAAAAGGGGTCCAGGGATACCAGGTGTTTGAGATACAAAATCTGTGCATGTCTTGGACCAAAGATCAAAAGATTTTAAACCAAATTGGGTTTTAGTTTATTTTTTTTTATCTAAACTAGACTTTCGATAATAAAGAAATGATTTGAGAATTCAATGAAACACTTTTTTGAATCTTAAGTGTATTGTAAACACTCCGCACTTTTTGGGTGCTCCGAAATAGCTGGGATTAACCGTGATAATAGGAAGGATCTTTTAAAGGTAGACCAATCAACCAAAATCCTAAACCCGATCGATGGCATCAAGGTCGGACTCTGGGTTTTCACCATCGAAGCGGCAGTCGAGGGCCAAAAACTTCATCTGGTGTTTCCATATGAAACCCATCAGATACTGATTACTTGATTGGATCTTTTGGAGCAGCGATGGCAACAGACGGGGGTCCTCATGAAGCAGCTGTTTCATCTCGATGAAGATCTGATGTTCCTGCAGGAAGGCCAGCCGCTTCTCGGACGGTGGAATGTCATGTCTCGCCATGTTACTATCCGATTCGATGACTTTTTGCTGTTTCCAGAAAGCTCGTGGAAGAAAATAGTTTTGAATAAGCATAAATCTGTTATAAGTAATGGATAATTAATGGTACACATCCGCATCGCAACCGACAAAGCTGGCACCGTCGTCTATTAGTCCACATCGTCTTCCAGTTTTGCTTATCTTATTTTTTTCGCTTCTATGGATTATATTTGCAAAAATCAAGGTGAAATCTTTGTCTGAACAATATCTTGATGATTGGCAAAACTCCGTATTTTATAAAAAATCAGGCATCCCAGGCATCCCAGCCAACCCCACTGTCGCATCCAACCCTCGTCTACTTTTTGCCAAAGTGAGACCACCGTACTAGATTCATCGTGGGGTTAAAATTTATGAACACAGGCATACAAATGGAAAAAGAAATTCAAGAAACTAAACGTTTCATTCAATTTGCTGTCCTTGGCGTTGGTCAGAGGACAACCTTCCTTCCGATTTCCTGAACTCACCGAAACCCTTCCAACGATTTCAATTGTGGCTCATCTCCCGGAATTGTACTCGACCCGAATTAAACACAAACATTATAAATTATGTGTGATAAGTTTATCGTTTAACGCTCTATACATATCAAAACATATTTTTCTTGGGCTTTGAAGATTTTTTTTTTTTTATTTTTTCTAGGATTTTAACTCTCTCGAGTTATTCATTCTCATGGGCTTTGAAGAATGGGAAATTAAATTAACAAATTGGTGTTCCACATCTCTCTAGTTATCCGGCTTTTCTCGTGCAGTGTTAGTTTACACAGATCGGTAGTGTGACAAACACACATCTTTTTGACAGATTCTTATATTAAGGACAAATGTGTCAATTTCTTAATGGAAAAGTGGAAAACATATTATCAGTGAAATGCACTTATTCCCGTTTGGCTTCGAGGAGCTTTCAAAATAACCATGAAAATGCATCGACCCTTTCATATTTAACTCTAAATCAGTAGGATGACTTATTGGGGCTTATTCTGCGACTCGAGTGACGTGGTTTACGAAATTTTACATCTTCGTCTTGACTCCAGAAAATGCTTCAGAAAAGACATTTTTGTATCGATGAGCTCTTTAGACCAATAACAGCTCATCCGAACGAAAATTTCGAGGCTAGAGAGGCTATTGAAGCCAACAAAACGATATGAAATTTCGTAAGTCACTTCACTCGAGTTGCAGAAAAAGCCTTATTGTAATGTAAATAGGAAAAATCCAAAATTTTGAGTGAGCCTTCTTATTTCCATCATATCTTTTTTGAAAATTTAGCAACTCGCCGTCTTTTGCATTTTCTGACTGTGTGTTATTTCAAGTTTATATGGTCCAAAAGTTGGATCATTATCGTGAGACTAAAAACATTGTGATATATTTTTTTTAAAGTTACAGGAGACTTCATCCTTTACTAAAGGAGACTTGATCCTTAATTCAGGGTGCCCAGACCCTAGGCAAAATCCGAAGATAAATGGTCCGTTGACTATTTTTTGCCATATTAAAGCTATGATCATTTAGTATCCGGGCACTTTATTTCGGTGATAGCTACATTACTAGACATCGAATATGCAAAACTTTAGCAGCGTTGAGTTGGTTATGAAAAGGAATATCTTGCCTGATTTTTAAGTTAACGTGTGTTTGAGATATTTACGATGCAAAAAGATATGGTAAAATAATTTTGCACAAATTTGCGCCTTTTGCGCATTTTAGGCCACGAAAATTCTTCATTGTCGACTTGAAAACTCATGAACTGTTGTTTTTGTTCTGATTTTTTTTTTTGATCAAATGGTTAAGAAGTATAAGGAGCCACTCTAGGATGCTCACGAAGTTCAAACAAAGCATCGGAGTGAGACCCTTGATCTCAAATATGGGTAAAAAGACTATGGTTATTGGGGATAACTAAATGCAGACCCCTTAAATAATGCAATTATTCCATTTTCGGCAGGCAAAAAACGATGCCTGACTTAAGTCTACTATAGTAGACACCATGTAAATAACTAATAGTGAAAAGTTCAATGGATCGCAATCTGTGCAATCGATTTCTACGCAATGTGTCAGATGTGTTCTGATGGACAAATAATTTTTTGTTCAAACCGGATTTAAAAGATCAAATTCTTCGAGATGCCTACTCATGAAAAGGTTCCAGCCAGATTCCAATTGCTTTTTCCAGGTGAATTTGTGTAAAATATGATGATTTTGCAAAGGTTTTGCATCTGTCGTAAAAATAATAGATCAATACATGATTTAAAAAAGTGTGCAAAGATTAAAAAAAAAATTATGAAAAAGTAAGAGTATTTCTTGAAATCATTGATAAATATATTTTTTTTTATATTTTTACATTAAATGTCATATTAACACCTTCATTTCCTTCATACAAAGTTTTTCGATCAAATGAATAGTTTTTAAAATACACACGTTTGTAACTGCCCGGATACTAAATGATCATATAGCCTTACTTCTCATTTTACAGTTTATAAGTATTAGACAAAGAGAACTCTAAAAGTTTGTTTACTACCCTGGAGTTATTGCATACTTTAAGGCGCGATTTTCTAGTTTTAGATAAATTCAGTGTTTTCAGTTCTTTTTGACAGACAATTACTGGATAAACATAAGTTATTGAACAGATACAAATAATTTCATGAAAGCGATTGATCACGATCGATTAAGAAGAAAAATGTATCCTTTTGTATTCTAGGGATCTATTATACCCATACATAACATACATTTTGGAAAACTTTTTCTTAAAAATATTGAGAGTTTACAACTGCTTTGAAAATATGGCAATTTGAAGTTCATATTATACTCTAACGATTGACATATTGTAATCAATATTTTTATCATAATTTTTTCATGTGAAAAACATTTTAAAGTGATATAAAACAAATCTTCAAATCCCAATTTGGAAAAATTTTCAATCAAAGTTCAATAACTTGAAAAATATTTTTTTAAATTAGTTGAGATACAGGATTGTTGTTTTGTTCTATTTGACACATTTTTTTTAGAACATTTGATATTTGAAGGCATTCCTGTTTAAAAAAAAATAGCGAAGGAATCAAGTATCCCCAGGGATAAAGTATTCTCATCCTCCCCTACATAGGAAATTTGTATATTTGATAGATACAGTTGAGTCTGCCAATCATATTTTTGTGAAACATCGCAGCATAATTACTTCACTAGAAAAAAAACAGCTGTCTTTGAAAAATCTGAAAATAATATTAATCGTATTTCTTTTTAAAAAATGGAAAAAAACACACATAAACATTTTCAGCCACAAAGTGATTTTTTATAGCGAAAAATGGCTGATTCTTCGACCTTGAATAACATAAAAACAAATTATTGTAGCTGAATATTGTCCGAGTATCATTTATGAGTTACGTTACAAGGTTTACCAAACTTAAATTTTTGAACAAATTGTACAATTTGTACGGTTGAAAAATAAGCAACATACAGCGCTTTGAAGCGATGAGTGCTAAATTGATGCTTTCCTTGCCCAGTATTGCTAGGATTTTGTTGACCTTATTAGGCAACACCAAACAAAAAATGAACTTTTCTTATGTATAACTTTTACGCCCAAGATACGAAATTTTAAGCCAAAAGTATGATTCAATAGTACGATTGAATAATATCTGGGACTAGCTGATCCCGTACGAACTTCGTTTCGCTTTAAATCATTGGTACGTCAAAATGAGTTTAGAAAATGAATTCGAAACATTCTTTCGACAATTTTGGGGAAAAAATTCAACAGTGATTAAAGTCACTACTATTACTATAAATTGAAATTCAAATTACACGGTTGATTGGCTTTTTATAAAAAAAATTATGTGAGAGTTTTTTTCTTCTCGATCGGTTGCAAAATCTAGACATTATGGCAGAAACATGTACTATTTGTTTGTGTGCACGACTCTTTTGCTTGACCCTCACACTTAAATTGGTATCAATTAACTGCCTCCAAAAAAATTATTGCACAAATTACTGAACTTCCAATGAAACCCTATTTTTCTGTCCCATGGCCCGAAATTCGATAATTGGAACCAATTTTACGTTCCTCAAAACTCCCTTGTGCCATTTTTTTCTTTTTTATATGTAAATTAACGTCAGGAACTTGAAAACAGTGATCAGTGAATATATACGCCCCTTTCGCCGACCCTTGAAACGGAACATGCTACCTGGAGTCAATTGCTCATAGTTTATAACCCTAATCTGAACATTTTCATCTCAATCCGATGCATGATCACGACAATATCGCGAAAACAGTGAGCAACTAACATGGACGGCCATTTTTTACCACGATTCAAAACTTGACACCTAAAATCAATTATCTTTTCTGTTAAACTCCCATGTGCCAATTTTCATTACAATTCTATGCTCAATCAAGAGAATATCGTAAAAACAGTGAACAGGTAATAACCCCTTTTGCCGACCCCTGAGTCAAGATTTGAAACCTGAAAGCAAAAGAGCGTCCCTCAAAACTCCTATGCGGAAATTTTCATCTCAATTCAATGTAGAATAACATCAAAATCGCAAAAACATTAAAGTTGGGTATGGACGACTCTTTCAGCCGATTTCTGATCCGCGATTCGAAACTTGAAATCGATTGCTCGTCTTTCAAAACACTCATGTGCAAATTTTCATTACCATCCAGTGTATAATAACACCAATATCGCAAAAACATAAATCAGTGAATATGGACGGCCCCTTTGGCCGACCCCTGACCCTAAATTTGATAACTGTAATCGATTGCTCGTCTCTCAAAACACTCATGTGCAAATTTTCTTCACAATTCAATGTAAAATAAAGCCAATATCGCAAAAACATTAATCAGTGGATATGGACGACCCCTTTTGCCGACCTCAAACCCTAAATTTGATAACTGTAATCGATTGCTCGTCTCTCAAAACACTCATGTGCAAATTTCCATCACAATCCGATGTATAATAACGCCAATATTGCAAAAACATAAATCAGTCGATATGGACGACCCCTTTGGCCGACCCCTATCCCTAAATTTGATAACTGTAATCGATTGCTCGTCTCTCAAAATATTCATGTGCAAATTTTCATCACAATCCGACGGAAAATAACGTCAATAACGTGAAAACAATATTTGTCTTGTATGGACGACCCCCTTCAGAAGGGGTCGTCCAAAAATCTAAAAACATTTTTCATCATTCCTGGTCCTAATGAGCATCCATGCCAAATTTCAGATTTCTAGCTCTTAAGACGGCTGAGTCTATAGAGGACAAACAAACAAACAAACAAACAAACAAACAAACATACAGATAATTGCTTTTTATATATATAGATTTACATAAATTTGCCCGGATGTATCCCCCTTTTTTTGGTTGTAGATTTTGAATTAACATGCCTGGATTTCACCAGGTTTTCAGATAAAATAGCCCGGCCCGGATACGCGCGGGGAAAATTCTGGCAACCTTAATCAATTCGATATTGGAGTTCGATTGGTTTTTTTTTTTGAGCTTTTGTATGCAGATTTCGATAGATCGTGACAACCTAAATTGAAACGTTAATTAAAGTAGCTCTCTCTTGTTAACAGTGGAAAAGATCGATCTATCAGAGATCGATTCTTAAGCTCCGATTTTTTAGGTGGATCGACCATACGACCGTTTTGCTGGATCGATATTGGAGATTGATCTTTTCCTGAAGATCCTAATTTGGATACAAAAAAAAATTTTGATTATGAGCATTCATCAACTTGAATAAAATGCGGAATTGTGATAAATTCAAAACCTGTAAATGTTATGCGCTGCAGGCCAAAATTGATCCTAGTCCTAGTACAAGATCTCATGCCAAATTTGGGCCAGATCGGATCACGGGAAGGGGTCGCTCAACGAGCCTGAAGTTTGTATGATATTTTGAGACATTTTGTTCGAGAGAAACATGAAAACCAGTTTTTCATCAATAGCTTTGGTCCCCGTCGGTCGATTTCTTTCGAAAACAGTTTTTCTTAAAGCCTAAATCATGAAAAATATTTCATCCGAAGACTGTATTTCGATAAGACCTAAGATAAAAAAGTTATTATTTAGCCCATTAGCCTAATAACTTTTTTATCTTAACTCTTATCGAAATGCAGTCTTGGGATGAAATATTTTTCATAGTTTAGGCTTTGAGAAAACCTGTTTTTGGAAGAATTTGGCCGACGGGAATCAAAGTTATTAACAAAAAACTGGTTTTTCATGTTTCTTCCGAACAAAATGTCTCAAAATCCCATACAAACTTTAGGCTCGTTGAGCGACCCCATCCCGTGATCCGATCTGGCCCAAATTTGGCATGAGATCTTGTACTGAGCCTAGGATCAATGTTAGCCTGCAGCGTATAACTTTTTCAAAAGTCGGGTCATTTGGGGCACTCTAATCGATATTGAAGTTGGCTGCTAAAGTTACTCATACTCATACGAAGTTTGTATTCTGGTTGTGGCAGTGAGATTGAATTGAGATTTTTTTTGTTTATTCTCCACAAAACATTTTGAAAAAAATGTTTTAACCAACAGGAAATTTGAAAAAAAAATACGTGACTAGTCCCGCTTTTGGGGACGGATGCCAACCCTAGGATAACCTGGGGCATCGAAATCTCATCTCATTCGTTCAGAAAAGGTGTGGACCTTTGGAACAGGTGGCGGAGGCTTTTAACAACAGTTTCTTTTTTTTCGAATGGAGCAAGAGTTGGTCACCCCAGCCCAGAGCAGCCAGAGAACGTCGATATCTAGAAACAAATTACCTGCAATATTGCTGCCGGTGGATTGAGTGCCGCATTTTCCGCCACGGTAGCGTGATATATCTTCTGCGAGAAGATGGGCGCGTTGTCGTTCTCGTCCAGGATCCGAATCGAAATGGGAGCGGTGGTGGAGCGTCGCGTCGCTTCCGGAGCCCTATCGGCGGCAATGACGGTCAGCCCGATTTCCGGTTCCCGTTCCCGGTCCAGGGCCGAGCTGTTCCGCACCGAAAGCAGCCCGGTGTCCGGATCCAGAGAGAAGGCAGCTGCGGCGCGGTCTCCAACGAGCGAGTAAGTTATCTCCCCGTAGCTGCCGGAATCGGCATCCCGTGCCTTCACAGTTCCAACTTTCGTTCCGATCGGGGCATTTTCCGGTACCGTCATCGAGTACTGGGGCGCCTCGAAATGGGGATCGTTGTCGTTTGCATTGATGATGTCAACCGTGACCTCGGCCGTGGAGGACAGCTGCGGGATGCCTGTGTCCACGACTGTCACGTTGAATTTTATGACCGCGATTTGTTCGTAGTCGATGCGGGATTTGCTGCGAATCAATCCTGCAAATGAGAATTAATGAAAAGATATAGTGTGACATTCGTGAACGGTAACGAGTGGCTGTGATTTCCATTTCGCTAATGTTACAAGCATTCTTTATCTCTTGGAAAATTGGAATATCGAACGCTAATTTTTCAACAAATTAAGTAGATATTATAACAAGTGTTTAGGCAGACGGGTGTTTTTTACTTTGGGTAAATGGATTTCGAAGTTTTGGATACACCGATGAAAATAAACACACTTCTTCTATTTAAACCCTCATCCGTCCATAAAATTTTTACCTGTCCCTGGAGTTCTAATAGTTGACATTTCTGATTAAAACCATCTCTCTTGTTTCCAGAACGAATTAAAAAAAAATATATAGTTTTAGAAACCTCGTAATGTAACTCAAATATTTTTTTCAAACATTATTCACATACACAACTTCAGTTTTCCGTTATTCAGCTACCTTTGAAAATGCGTCAACAATTCTGTGTTTCGTATTATACAAATTGCAAAAATGTGCCAAATTACGTCAACTTTTCAATCATCTTCTCAATTTTTTTCTGGTGTGACTCAAACAGTTTTGACAGTTCCTTGATTGAAAAGTTCCACATTTTTACATTTGTGTGGTCATGAACTTAAAAAGTTTCAAAAGAGATATAGCGGCTTTTAGCGAGGAGTGTCAAATTGAAACTTAAGGTCTAATTAGGGAGTTTTTTTCCTGAGCTTTCAGGGTGTGTCCATAAAACAGTAATTAGGCAAAATTAAAGATTCTAAGAATTCATTGAGAGTCCGCGAAGATTTTTTCTACTTGAATGCACTCGGAAAAAAAGTTACAAGCCACCCACCTTCCAATAGAATGATACTGACACTCAAGAGCGGATTGGGGTTAAGTGTTTTTGACCATGTGATATAATCCAATTTGGCCATATAATCGGACCATGTGACATAGTCCGATCATGCAACATAATCGACCATGTGACATAATCGACCATGTGACATAATCCGATCATGCAACATAATATGACCATGAAACATAATCGGCCATGTGACATAATCTGATTATGCAACATAATCGAACCAAGTGACAGTTAGATCATGCAACATAATCGACCATGTGCAGCGAATCAAAAATCGCCTAGTAACGAATGATGATGACATTGTCCCAAGTTGAACTTGTTGTTGAATTTTATCGATGTTTTTCGGCGATTTTCACAAATTAAAAACTGTTTTATGAAATGAATTTGCGGCTTTATCGGTGAGGGTTAAAGAGTTGAAAATGAAAGACGGATAGAAGATCAGAAGAAAATTCTAAGGTGGTGAAAAGAGCGAAGAGCATTTGAAATAGAAGCTTGACCCTAGACTGGCCCATAACAAAAAAAATCCTTATATTCCACGCGGCACCCCCTAGATTGGTGCGTTTAGGTGAAAAAATAACTTTCTGGAAGTTTCAGGTCATTTGGCAAAAGTACGAGCTGGCGCAAAGGACTTGAAATTTGTATGGAAATTTTCGGCAAAATGTATGAAAAATCGACATACTTTCACTCTTTGTGTTCTAAAATATGTTTCCAGTATGCTAGAAAGCTCAGAACTTCAGAAATTGTAGTTTAAACAATGACAATCAAATTTGTAGAAGGTTGTGACGCGATACGAGTTGACTGTGATGAGTTATCCGCAATAGAATGTGTGCATTTCTTTGATATACAGTGAACGGTGTAAGGGCTAATAATCGCACTAACTTCATCGCATAGTCACACAATGAGAATAACAAATAAAAAGTTTGTGGCCTCGGCAAAGTTGCGAAAAAGCTCTGACAAACGTTGTTTTGGGGCATTTAGACTTCCTTGCATTCATAAACTTTCTATCAGTTATTCTCATTGTGTGACAATGCGATCAAGTTAGTACTAATAATCCATCTATACACCGTTCACGATATATCGATGAAATGCGAAAAAGATCACACATTCAATTGCAAATAACTCATCACAGTCAACTCGTTACGTATCACAATCTTCTACAAACTTGTTTGTCATTGTTTGAACTACAATTCCTGAAATTCTGAGCTTTCTAGCATACTGGAAACATATTTTAGAACACAAAGAGTGAGAGTATGTCGGTTTTTCATACATTTGGCCGAAAATTTCCATACAAATTTCGAATCATTTGCGCCAGCTCGTACTTTTGCCAAATGACCTGAAACTTTCAGAAAGT
Source organism: Uranotaenia lowii (assembly GCF_029784155.1). Taxonomy (NCBI): domain Eukaryota; kingdom Metazoa; phylum Arthropoda; class Insecta; order Diptera; family Culicidae; genus Uranotaenia; species Uranotaenia lowii. Next base: position 147,169,552 of record NC_073691.1, read on the forward strand.
CATTTTTTCACCCAAATGCACCAATCTAAGGGGTGCCGCGTTGAAAAAAATGTTTTAAAATTCATCCCATACAAATTTGGGCCAGTCTATTGACCACATGCTAAATTCTTTGTCCCGCATCAATTAACTGTATTGAAAAAACCTTTTGTCCGTTCGGCACATGTGCACACTCACATGGCGGTCGAACCATCCATAATTAACTGTATCGAAAAATGTAGTGCCTTCTCTATTGGGTACTACTTCTTCAATACAGTTAATTGATGCGGGACAAAGAATTTAGCATGTGGTCAAGTTTCTATTTCAAATGCTCTTCGCTCTTTTCACCACCTTAGAATTTTCTTCTGATCTTCTATCCGTCTTTCATTTTCAACTCTTTAACCCTCACAATTCATTTCATAAAACAAATTCACGGTGATTTCTCCTATTAAAAACTGTTTTTTACCAGTTGTCCAGACGTTTCGAGCTACTTTGGCATTCTACGGTTGATTGACGAAATTTTGAGCCCGTAGGCCCCGTAGTATTGCTGCACCGGAAAGATAAATCTCTAAGCAAACATTAAGATTTTTCATTCCTTTTTTTTAACTTTTACAAACAGTAAATTGTAAACAACTAACAAAATCGACCCTAAACAACTGGTAAAAACCAGTCTGGACAACTGGTAAAAAACAGTTTTTAATTTGTAAAACACGACGAAAAACGTCGATAAAATTCAACAACAAGTTCAACTTGGGACAATGTCATTATCATTCGTTAGTAGGCGATTTTTGATTCACTGCACATGGTCGATTATGTTGCATGATCTAACTGTCACTTGGTTCGATTATGTTGCATGATCAGATTATGTCACATGGCCGATTATGTTTCATGGTCATATTATGTTGCATGATCGGATTATGTCACATGGTCGATTATGTCACATGGTCGATTATGTTGCATGATCGGATTATGTCGCATGGTCCAAAAATATCTTTACTGAACCCTTAACCCCAATCCGCTCTTGAGTGTCAGTATGATTCTATTGGAAGGTTGGCGGCTTGTAAATTTTTTCGGGTGTGTTCAAGTAAAAAAATTCTTCGCGAAAAACGTCGATAAAATTCAACAACAATACATCGCGGCGATTAACCAACATTCAAGTTGAACTTTTCGTGACAAAAAAAATAAATCTTTGTCGTTGTAGCACGCTTGGAACGATAAAGACAAATATATTTGCTTATGGATCCCGATAATATTTTTTCAGAACATTCGTTTGTTGCTGTTGGAAAATATAAGGATAATCGGCTCCGAAAATATCAACTAAAAGGTATCCGATTATAACTCTTGGCCTCTTCATGAAAGAGATCCATAGGAGAAGCGATTCGGGGACACTTGGTCGTGGTCATGGCTAATCTGGCCGGTTCCGGAACGAAATATGTCAAAGTTATCGCATCGAGACTTTCGGCAAATTAAACGAAAGCTCTTGGCCTCTTCATAAAAGGAATTGATAGGAGAAGCGATTCGGGGACACTGGGTCGTGGCCATGGCCGGTTCCGGAACGAAATATGACAAAGTTATCGGATTGAGACTTGCGACATATTGATAGAAAGCTCTTGGCTTCTCATGAGAGAATCGATAGGAGAAGCAATTCGTAGACACTGGGTCGTGGTCATGGCCATGGAACCGCCAAGAGCTTTCCATCAATATGCCGAAAGTCTCGATCCGATATCTTTGAAACATTTCGTTCCGAAACCAGCCAGATTGGCCATGGCCACGACCCAGTGTCCCCGAATCGCATCTCCTATCGATTCCTTTCAAGAAGAGCCAAGAGCTTTCGATTAGTATGTCGCAAGTCTCAATCCGATAATTTTGACAGATTTCGTTCCGGAACCGGCCAGATTGGCCACAGCCTCAACCCAGTGTCACTATACCACTTCTAACATGGGTTCACTTAATGCTTGGCCAAGAGCTCTAAGGTAATTATCTGATCACATAATTTTTCATTATCAGATCGATAGACTAGCCACATAATCGAGGCGGATTGTCCCAAGTTTTAAATTTCAGGACAATTTCACATTAGAATTTGTCATTATCTTCTTACGACGTGACAATTCTTGATTGCCTATTTCATTTAGTCAAGATACACATACGGAAGAGACAAAATGTTGTCGCACAGAGAGAGAATAAAGACAAATCCACACGCCGACTTTGTCGCTGGTTTCAAGACAATCTAAGGGACAATTTTATTCACTGACCATGTGACATAATCCGATGATACAACATAATACCATGTGTCATAATCCGATCATGCAACATAATATGACCATGCAACATAATCGACCATGTGACATAATCTGACCATGCAACATAATCGGACCGTGTGAAATAATCCTATAATGCAACAGATTACGATCATGCAACATAATCTGACCATACAACATAATCGGACCATGTGACATAATCCGACCATGCACCATAATCGACTATGTGACATAATCCGATCATGCAGCATCATCGACCATGCAACATGATCTGACCATGCAACACAATCGACCATGTGACATAATCCGACCATATAACATAATCGACCATGTGACATAATCAGATCATGGTTGTCTACGCTGTTGGCCGGCATCGCTGCCCGCTGGTCCATGTTGCTTGACGGTTGCAACTGAACTACTGCAAACAGTGATGTCAACCTTCCAGATTGTGTCTGGATCTTCCAGACTTTTTGGATTTCTGCCAGACATTTTTCAGGTTTCCAGACTTTTGACATTTCTTCCAAACAATTCTAGACTTCTGGACAATTTATGAATTATGAATTCAGAAAGGCTTGAAACCTATTTATAATGGCAAATGCTTCGAAGTTAGGAGGTTAACCATTGAGAGTCAAACATTGCAACATTGAGATCTGGCGATCATAAAAAAAGGTCACCACATTCAAAACCTAGCTATCCAGATATTTCCAGACATTTTTTTCAAAATCTTCCAGACTTCTTGGAAAAACAGTTGACAACCCTAACTGCAAATCCATATCTGAGTTGGATTACCACTGGTGGGGTCCAAACTCAGATCGAAGCGCAGCAACGTCTGTTTGAGCTGGGTTTGTGTTTCAGAACAAAATGTTTCGAACCGTGTAGCATTATAATTAAGTTTGTTTAGCTATATTGTTTTGAGCGTGCAGTGAGTGAGTCAAAACCTACCAAAGAATGAGTGTTTAAAACTTAGAGTGTATATGTCAAACGCACACATGGGAAATCAACGGAAACAACAATCAACAAATCAAAATAACAGCAACCAAGGAAAACAAACTAATTGTTCGGCTCACCATCGCTGTGAAAATTGTTGTGACTGAAATTGTGCTATTTGTTCGCATCCCGGAGTCGCAGCCAGGACAAATGAAGAGATTTCGAAATCACGCGAATAATAAGGTGAGATTAAGCCGATATGTTTGTCGGATCGCATGAAATCAGGCATTTCTTCAACTCACAGGGAGCGTAAAACGAGTGCTCGTCGATTATGCCCCAGCGGAGACGAAAATAGAGTTCAGCAAAAACCAAGACCTAAGACAGCGCCGGGTTTGAAGAAAGCGACTGAAGAAGACGATGGAAGAAACCATTCCAGCAGGGCATACAAGCCATCACAATTGGCTTCATCCGACCGACGCGACGGTGGAAGCAGGCATTGGGAACAGGCAACGACCCTTAGTGGATTGCGTAAGACTTCGGTGCCGAAAAAACAAAAGGGAAAAGAAGGAACTTCTCAGCCTCAGACAAGGCAAAGGAGTCGTACCCAGACGACCTCGCAGTGACCGGCCCCATTTGGGCCGTTTTTGGAGAGCTAAATTCTCTTTTTTCGGGACTCGTTTTTGTGCCTCTTCTGGCTTTTTCGAGTCTCGTTTTTGAGAACAGAATTCCCGACGCCCGTGAGATTCCAACGATTTGGATCCAGCCGGAAGCAGTCTACAGAGGTGCTCCGGGCAGTGGTTAGTGTTGCCAGATATTCAGCTGTGATAAACCTGTGCCATCCGATAGCTGTGATATGACTGTTGTGCGTTTGGAATATAAAGTTTGTGAACTATGGTAGGAAACGGGCCCGTGAGTAGATAATGTAAGTTTGCTGAAATTTTTAAAATGTCGTATTAGTAAATAATTGTAATGGCTACAGATTTGGGTTTAGCGTATTTGTGTTTTGGGTAAAAGTTAGCCGTGCAGCACACACTGAAAGTCAGTTGTGCTCAACTTGTTTCAACTGCTCTGAGAGAAACCATGCTTTCAACCATAACCATACTTTCGTGTGTATTTTTTTTAAACTCGTTTTAAAACTGCTCATGTTTTGAATTTTTTTAATTGATTTTGTATAGGAACCTTCCTTTATAAAAAAAAAACTCTGAACGTCTGAAAACGCTTTAAATCATCTTGTTGCATCAAAACTTGATTGTGAGGAAAATTAGATCAAAATTGTTAAAAACGGTTGGAATTCTGTCTTATAATACATTGAATTTATATGGAAACCAACCCCCCCCCCCCCCCCCCTTTCCTATTTCAGCATGTTTTTAAAGCTTCGCTACAAAGAATCATCTGAAAACTTGGCCACCAATTCAATCAATCATCTAATTTTGTAAAAAATGTATTTGAGTAGCAAATTTTCTGGAAATCAATATCAAATTGTGTGAGTTGTGTCATGTTTTATGTAAATTTTGTATGGGAGACCCCGTCCTCCTTTAATTCAAAGGGGTTTGTATCTACTATTTTTTTTCCTTTTCTTATAGGAATTTAACCCATTAAGGTCATTCTTCCTCGATTGTAACTACTATAGAAACCATCCCTGGCCCAAAAAATCCTCACATGTTAAATTTGATTTTCGGCTGAGTAGTTTGCGAGTCTATAGGGAACAGACAGACAAGCGTTAGACTCTGTTCCAAGCAGATATCCATTTCTTAGAAGAGAAATCATATTATTGCTTTTGATTCTGTCAGCTCCACCCTAATCAGCTTGATTGATTCGGATGCAGGAAATATAATATGAATCGCAAAATTGATCCGCGATCCGGCTCCGTTGATAAGCGAGTTAGCGCTGCAACTTTGCCCGTAAGCATTCAGCGAACCCAATTATACCCCACTATAATCACATTGTCAGTTATTTTTCCATATATCGCTGTCACCAATTTCAACTACCGCACCGGAATCGATAAACACGATCTGTCCACCATTGCGAGAATTCACACAATAACGGTCGGGTTTAAACTGGCCGACACTGGACATCTAATTAGAGGCAACGCGTAGCACTCGGTGGAACCCGCAGACAATATTTGCTCAAAAGCGTTTATGAATCAATCGTCGTTTGACGCCTCCCTCGTTTCCAACGTTTTCCAGGAGCATCCGAGCTTGAATGGTAACATCCATCGGTTCCGGATTGAATTCCTAAATGCGTGATTTTAATTTGAAAATTTTCCAGATCACAATTAAGTTGTCATGAAAGAAATATTGCACGGTAGAAAAACTCATCCATAAACAATAATTTATTTGATGGAATATTTGAGAAAAAAATTGCTATCATTTTCTAGCCCTGAGTCTGAAGGGAATACCTGGTAGCTTCTAAAATAATAATTTTTGTTGTCAATAATGTTCTCGGCGTCGAGATGGAATCAAGGGTGATCGCTTATCTCCAGGGCAAAAAGCAAAACTGCAAAGCACTACTTTAAAGCCAATATTAGCAGCAGGATTTAGATTGAAAAAAAAAACGAATAAACACTCCAGCCGCAATAATATTTACTAGAGTGTGCCCATCGGCAGCAATGGATGGTGTTAAATCAATAACATGTGTCTGTCGGGATTTGGCTGTCATCGGGATATAAATTGACTTTGAAAGTTATTGGTCTGGTTCCAAATCACATTGGTAATGTTTGTGTACCATCTCTCGCTGATTAAAAAGTTTGAGGATCAAATTGAAGACAGGATGTGTTCAGAGGTGTGAAACGGTAGAAGTTGATTCTGCTGCCCAAATCGGGAGCATACTAATATGAATATGAATGCTGAACACTGTTGGAGAGGTTCGGAAAATACACATTTGAAACGGATCTAGCAATACGCCGGGGACGTGTGCCGACTTTCCAATAATCAATAAGACTTTCGAAGAGGGAGATGACCCCGGTGACGTCATCCGGACTGTCATCAAAACAACTGATAGAGATGAGACTTAGACGGGAACCCCTTCTGTGCGAAATGCCTACAAAAGTGAAGAAAAAAGTGAATTTTACGAGTTGTCCCGGAAGGTTATATCGAAAGTAGTGTCTACAATCTTTCGATACGGAGGAAGGCCTGGAAATCATTCCGTATGACGATTAAAAAGCTGATTTCCGCTGTGTAATGTGGTTTATAGTTCAACTTAAAACTCTGTGTATCGTGGCCTAAAGTTTTCATTATTTTAATCCAAATGGGAAACACTTCCCCGGAAAAGCGCAAAAATATCGTGCACTAACATTATTTCTTCACAACATTTAGCTGCGTCAGTTAGCAAAAATGGAAGAAGTAAGCATTGGAGCGGTTCGAAATGCGATTCAATGGTATGGAGAAGAAAGCAGCTTCGCGGACAAAAAAATCTGGGCAAAAACCGGTGAACAAAACTATGGACCGGAAAAGCATGCGTGCTTATTTACGCCAGTAATAAATCAGCCTCAGTTCGGGATGTGGCCAAAAAGTGGGATCTCTTTTCAGCACCATACATCGTGTTAAGGTTAAGTTCAGTCTAAAGACATATAAGAAGCAGAAGAAGCCGAAGCCAAGTCAAAGACAAGCTGCTTTTGTCAAACCAAGTTGCAAGTTTCATCAAAATTCCGGGTGAATAGTATCACACCAAATATAATAATAGTAGGAATATTCCTCACTCCCCAGATACTTGAAGGACACATAAAACGCGCCTCCATGTCAGGAAAGTTCTTACGAACATGAATAAATGCTATCGAGAAGACCTAAGTTGCCTTAGACTAAATTTCAAAAGCTTCTGGCGAAAACGGTTAAGCTCATTATCACCAAAACTTTGTGTCCCGATCTGACAATTATACTAAATACAACACAAGTATATCTACTTTTCATTCATAATATCTTTCATGATAAGTAAGTTGACTTCGTTAATGAATTTTATACTCAAAATATGATTTTGATTTATCTGTTCAACATGTTTTGGAGTTTCCAAAAAATCAAATGTGCCTAAATGAAAAGTATTAAAAAGAGCTAATTCTACACGAAGATTTTTTTCCTTTACCAATTTATTCATTTTAGAGATATGCTGATTTCCATTTACCAAACGTGCTCCAGATAATAATAATAATAACAATAATGATGATGTGGTCATCAATAAATCTCAAATCATATTGTAGAGTAGATTTTAAGATCAATTCACAAAGTAAATTGTTGTCTTTTTTATGATTTCTTTTATGAAATATTCAGTTTTATCCAAAAAGTGAAATTTCCATCAATGATTGTTCCAATTCAAATGACATTAGAATCTCAAATTGTAGATTTATTAGCATACTCCGTCAGTCGGGACCTTTTTTCCATTCGGCAGAAAACAACACAAATTGAAAACCATAGCAACATACTTTGCTACACGAAGAAAAGTTGGAGTAGGCTGAAATTCCTATGTTGAAAATAAAACATAAACAAAATTGTCTGCGTGGTCATAGAAATGCAAGTTCAAACACGAACTTTTGTAGTTAAGACGCGAACCCACGGTTGATGGAAAGAATGTTCAGAGTTTCCTCAGTACCTCAATGCTAGAAATTTCCTTTTAGTAAGAACTTTCTCCAGGAGGTGGTGCTGATATACATGTCCTTGCTGAAGTATATGAAGCATGCTGAGAGTTACCAATGTTGATTATAATATGTTTGATCACACTGTTTGAAATGGCCAAAGTGTTGACGAGACGAAGACATCATTTTTTACCGAAAAAATTGGTTAAAGGGCAATGGTTTGGCAAGCTATTTGTGAGAGTGATTTTTTTTTTTTTTTTTTCCGCCGTCGCGTTTTTCTCGTTTGTTTTCTCGCGAATTGAAAAATACTGTTAATTTATTCTATTTCGGGACTTCTTTAGCGATCGATACAGTTTTGTTGTGTTTGACGGATCTTGCGAGATTTCGAAATTGCAGCGCACGCGTTTTTCCCCCGTCTGTAAAAATCGTGTTTGTTAAATTATTTGAAATAGTGAAATATGTGAAGTAGTGAAAAATTTCAACAGCAGCTAATAAAAAGATGACTCGTGGATGGGTCGTCTTAGTTTTGGTTGGAAGTGATTCAATAGCGCATTCAAAAGTGTTTGAAAAAACCGCAAGACGATACCGTGGAAAAATGAATAGGTTGTGGGATTTTCGTTTGCAGTTGAGGTTAACAGAAAAATATTTTCTAACTCACAATGTCCAAAGATGAAAAGTTTGAAATTAAGAATGAAAGTGCGTGTTGAGCAATTTATATTTTGAGCTGAAAAAAATCATTTTAAAAGGGACGTGAAAGAGGGAATTATTTTTGATTTAGTTTCCATTGAGCAAACGATTTTGAAGTTGTCTTGTTGCATACCGCGGATTACTGCGATTATGTAAATTGGTCAACTGTTTAGGACGAAAAAAGTGAGAAAACGTGTTTTCTGGAAGGAAAGGGGTTAGTTTTTGATATTTTTTGAATATACCTCCGGCCGAAGCAGTACCGCAGTATCATCACGAATGATGATAGTGATTCCCAACGAGAACTAAAACCCGGTGAGCCAATTCCAATCTTTCGTCTTTATATTTTTTTTCACTTATGCACTAGTTGATGGTTTTTAAATGTTTGCATTTTCATAATGTTTTATTAATCATATAAGATTTACATTTTCAATAAGTAAACTGAATACAATCACCTACTTTTAAAACTGAAAGTTCATTATTTGCAAAGAGGTTTTGAAGTTATCTCACTATCAAATTCTCCGAAAAGGGTAAAATATTTGTAACCTTTCGAGCTCTTAACAGACCTCGATAGGTTTAATGTTCAATTAATGTTTCCGTTTCTTTTTTATTTTCAAGAGCGAGTAAAGGCGCTTTATCCTTGGTCTAAGACCAGAAATGATTGTACACTGAAATCCAAAACAGTTCAACGCAGAAAAATACAAGTAAATTTTAAAAAAACTTTCATCGAATATATCTATTTTTAAAAAGATTTTTAGTCTTAAGTTTTGTGATTTCTGTGTACCAAATAAATCATTTCCAGCCGATGAAGAATGGTTCTAGTGATTGGTGAAGTTACTTAACATTTAGCATGTTATTTTCATCACGGAGCATTTTTCTTAGCATGCTTCCAACGATCCCCTTTGAAACGTATGGTACTGGTGGTCCACGTTTCTTCCTGTTCCTGTCTTCCAGATGTCTTTGCGTTCTCTGCTCCATGGTAGGCCCAACCATTTTATGTTTTTGATCATTTTGATGTTTTTTATGTTAAAATGATCAAAAACATGAACAAAGACAAGAAGAATAATAATACACGCTTATTATTCTTTGGGACTCAGGCATAAGTTCTGGCTATGGAAGTACGATTAGTGATTAGTGATTAGTGATGGTTTGGCAAGCCATTTGTGAGTGTGGAATGCTTTCCGAGCCGTTCGTGAACACGACAAATACAGCTGTTTACGTCCGAGAGGGCCTGAATTGTCGCCTGCTGCCCATCATCCACAAGCATTGAGTTTTATCATTGTTTTATGAAGACTTTTGCATGGCATTCAATCTTCAAAACTGATTTATTGTAACATAGGAAATGCTTCATTTATCGTGTTTTAAAAAGAGCCCTGAAAGATTTGCTAAAATTTGAATTAAACACTTTCTTAAGGGTATTGTAAAAAAGTTGCAAAAATATTTCTAAAGCTTCAATAAAACACATACTTTCCTGTTTTTATTAGGGCTTTGGTGCCTTTTTTAATAAAGTACTCAATGCACTTTTAAAACTAGCGTGCAAGTCAATTTGACTTTTATTATTTACTGTTTTATTTATTTTACCAGTCTATGTAGGCATGCATACTTCGTAATGATGCCTCTGCCTGAACTGTGAGATATGAGCTATCAACATCTTTTTTTTAAAAGGGCGCACTTGAAATGAGATTTTTCCAGGACTTTTATCGGAAAATACGACAGGACATGTATCGTTGCATACTATTAATAATAGCGTTTCCTAAACCGTTAGCATACTGTTTGCAGAAAAGTTTTCCCATACAACTGTTTTAACAGATTTTAACTGTTTTCAACGAGCAACAAATCGAAACGTTCTTATTTATTGCTACGAACTTCTCTTACTCAAAAATCGAGGAATCCATCATGAGCGTATGTTTCATTTAAAGAGAACCGCCAAACGAAGCTGTGATACAAACTCTCTTCAAACTATTTTAAAACTGGTTATTGAAATTGTTGTTAAACAACATTTCCCCAACTGGCATGAAACAATATAAAAACTGCTCTAAGATTTTCAATATAAAATTACTAAACGCCATGTTGATGGTGAAATTCAATCGAAATTACCGAAGCAATCTTGCTGGAAATAATATTATAATACTAAACAACAATTTTCAACAAATTTGCCAATGTTTGCGGTACTTTTCGTTGTATAGATAATGAATTTCAATGCAAAACAAAAATTGCATCATTTGAGCAGATTAATATGTTCCTTAAATTATTATTTTTTAATAAATAAAAATGTTCAAAATGTGGTCAACCTTGATTATCTTTGGGGCGTGCTTATGTTTTGATGCTATTTCATATATATTTCATATGGCTAGTGAAGTAGACAATGTGCAACTCGAGACCCCATACACCCAACCCTCGGGTAGTGGTCATATCACCTCTTGTCTGCAACTCCGATTCTCTACCTCCCCGTGGTACTAGCTGGGGTGCGAGCAACCTTAGCGGAGATCGGGTACCCAACCCCGGTGGATGCTTTGGTCGCATGCAGAATGAGTTAGGGGGCTTCGTACGCGTCTGTTCTCCATGTTAGGGGCGGCGTGCGGAGTGCAACAACGTCCTGGTGGTGTTCGGGACCCAAAACAGCAACATCACGACGGTCCTCCTGCGAGATAGTGGGGTTAGCTGCGGGCCTTGCGAGCCTGTGACTACTAAAAAAACATAAGCAACGAATAACGAACAACAAATTTCGGATGGAAATCGGCAAAGACCCACGCGACGAAAAGGGACTAGCGATTGGAAACTTGGAACATGGAACTGCCGATCTCTAAATTTTGTGGGCAGTACCCACGTGCTCTCCAACGAATTGAAGAGCCGCAAATTCGACATCGTAGCGCTGCAGGAGGTATGCTGGAAGGGCTCCACGGTACGAACGTATCCAGATGGTCGTGCCATCTACCAGAGCTGCGGCAACACACACGAGCTTGGAACAGCTTTTATAGTGATGGGAAAGATGCAAAAGCGCGTGATCGGGTGGTGGCCGATCAACTCACGAATGTGCCGGTTGAGAATCAAGGGCCGGTTCTTCAACATCAGCATCATCAACGTGCACAGCCCTCACCTCGGAAGTACCGGTGACGACAAAGACGAATTCTACGCGCAGCTGGAGCGTGAATACGACCGTTGCCCAAAACATGATATCAAGATCGTCATCGGGGATTTCAATGCTCAGGTCGGCCAGGAGGAGGAATTTAAACCGACAATTGGAAGGTTCAGCGCGCACCAGCTGACCAATGAAAACGGCCTCAGACTTATTGATTTCGCCGCCTCCAAACGAATGGCCGTACGTAGTACCTTTTTTCAGCACCGCCTCCCACACAAGTACACCTGGAGATCACCGTACCAAACGCAATCACAGATCGACCACGTTTTGATCGACAGCCGGCACTTTTCGGACATCATCGACGTCAGATCCTGTCGGGGCGCCAACATCGAGTCGGACCATTATCTGGTGATGGTGAAGATGCGCCCAAAACTCTCCGTAGTGAACAACAAGCGAAACCGGCGCCCGCCTCGGTTAAACATCGCGCGACTGAAGCAACCTGAGGTCGCGGCAGACTACGCGCAATCGGTCGAAGCAGCGCTGCCGGCAGAGGGCGAGCTTGACGAAGCCCCTCTCGAGGACTGTTGGGATACCATCAAAACAGCCATCAACAGTGCGGCGGAGAACGTCATCGGTTATGTGGAGCGATCTCGACGGAACGACTGGTTCGACGAGGAGTGTAGGAGGGTGATGGACGAAGAAAATGCCGCGCGGGCGGCAGTAGTGCAAAGAGGCACCCGTCGAAATGTGGAAAATCACCGACAGCGGAAGAGGCAGCGAGTCCGGCTTTTCCAGGAGAAAAAGCGCCGCCTGGAGGAGGAGGAGCTCCAGGAGCTGGAGCAGCTGCATCGTTCCCAAGAAACACGAAAGTTCTATCAGAAACTCAACGCATCCCGCAAAGGCTTCGTGCCGCAAGCCGAAATGTGCCGGGATAAAGACGGGGGTATCCTGACGGACAATCGTGAGGTGATCAAAAGGTGGAAGCAGCACTTCGATGAACACCTGAACGGCGCACATGCAGGAGATCAAGACGGTGGGGGAAGGTACATCGCCGGCGTAGCCAACGACGAAGACGAGCCACTCCCAACGATGAGTGAAGTTAAGGAAGCCATTCGCCAGCTGAATAGAAACAAGTCGGCTGGGAAGGATGGCATCGCAGCTGAACTCATCAAAATGGGCCCGGACAGGTTGGCCGATTGCCTACACCGGTTGATAGTCCGGATCTGGGACATAGAACAGCTACCGGAGGAGTGGAAGGAGGGGGTAATATGCCCCATCTACAAGAAGGGCGACAAATTGGACTGTGAGAACTACCGAGCGATCACTGTCCTCAATGCCGCCTACAAAGTGTTGTCCCGAATCCTACTCCGCCGCCTAACGCCACAAGCAAACAGATTCGTGGGAAGTCATCAGGCCGGCTTCATGGAGGGACGGTCTACGACGGACCAGATATTCACATTGCGGCAAATCCTCCAAAAATGCCGTGAACACCAAGTCCCTACGCATCATCTATTCATCGACTTCAAAGCCGCATACGACACGATCGACCGTAACGAGCTATGGAAAATTATGGACGAGAACGGCTTTTCCGGGAAGCTGATCAGACTGATCAAGGCGACGATGGATGGAACGCAGTGCTGTGTGCGGATTTCGGGTGAATTGTCGAGTTCATTCGAATCGCGCAGGGGGCTTCGACAAGGTGATGGTCTATCCTGCATGATGTTCAACGTGGCGCTAGAAGGTGTTATTCGACGAGCGGTGGGCGAAATGCGGGGCACGATTTTCAACAGATCCAGTCAACTTATCTGCTTTGCCGATGACATTGATATAGTCGGCAGATCATCTGCGGCGGTGGAGGAGATCTACCGCAAACTGAAACGCGAAGCAGGAAGGATTGGGTTGATGATTAATACGTCCAAGACGAAGTACATGCTGGCCTGCGGATCCGAGACCGACCGAACCCGCTTGTCCAGTAATAACAAGGTCACGATCGACGGCGACGAGCTGGAGATAGTCGAAGACTTTGTCTATCTCGGCTCACTGGTGACCGCAGACAATGACACCAGCCGTGAGATCCGGAGGCGAATTATCAGCGGAAGTCGTGCCTACTATGGACTCCACAAGCAACTGCGGTCGAGAAGACTTAGCCCTCGCACGAAGTGTAACCTGTATATGACGCTCATTAGACCGGTTGTTCTCTACGGGCACGAGACATGGATATTGCTCGAGGAGGACCTGCGTACACTCGGAGTATTCGAGCGACGAGTGTTAAGAACCATCTTTGGCGGCGTACAGGAGAACGGAGTGTGGAGGCGAAGGATGAACCACGAGCTCGCGCGACTCTACGGCGAACCCAGTATCCAGAAGGTGGTGAAGGCTGGCCGGATACGCTGGGCGGGACATGTTGCGAGAATGCCGGACGACTGTCCTGCAAAACAGGTGTTCGCTACGAATCCGGTAGGAACAAGACGAGCGGGGGCGCAACGAGCGAGGTGGTTAGACCAAGTGGAGCGTGATCTGGCGAACGTGGGGTGCCCGAGAAATTGGAGAACGGTTGCTATGAACCGAGTGAATTTTAGGAATTATGTTCGTCAAGTTATGTCGTAAGACGGAATACTATGTAAATAAAATAAATAATCATATATATTTCACTTTAAATCTGAGGTTACAGGAAGTTTATTGCTAAGAAATATTGAATATGAAAATAAAAATATTTTATTTAAATAATTTAAATGTAATAAGAGAGTAAGTTATAACACGAGAAAAAAAAACACGGAACTGAAAGCTCCCACAGTAAAATTCCTATCAGATTCCATGACGTAGTTTTAAAAGAGCTGTGGGTAGTCTTAAGAGAGCTCTAAAGGGTTGCTTAAAGCTATGTCTAGGGGAGATGAGGGCATAACGAGCACCCAGGGCATAATAAGCACTACTCTTTTCTACGAAAGTACGAATTTTCTTAAATAAATTTTCATGAGGATTTGTTCCGTACTTCCTATAGCATTAATTTTTCACAAAAACAGGAATATCCTCATCATCTTTACAGAGATATTGAAAAAAAACGGCTATGTTCTCAAGTAACGATAATATTATAATTTTTGAGCATCACGAAATAAGCTCTTATGATCTTAAAATCACCTTGATCTATAATGTACGCACTGCAACATGATGTACACATTGTTTCTCAATTTTAGCCATCATAAAATTTTTGATTTAACACTTTTATCAAATTTAAAACACGTTTTTACTTAAATTTGTTGACTAGGGCCATATTGAGCACCAAATTATCGAGGCATAATGAGCATTTTCTGCCGTAGAATCTAGCAGCGATTTAAAATTGATTTATAGAGCCACACCTTGACTTGTTTTCATCCGACGATTTAGCCTATTGGTAAGGTGTCGGAGAGGTAATCAAAAGACTTGAGTTCGATTTCTGTTCGAGGTGATTTTTTTCTATTTACAATTCATGATCGATTTGAATTGTTTGTATTCTACAAATAGACCTAGATAATTTTGTTATTGCTTGGTTTGATTAATCTACGACTCACCTGACTTCATCGAGTTGAATTCGCTGCTAGATTCCCCGGCAGAAAACGCACATCTTGCCCTGATTAATGGTGCTCATACTGCTTCAGGGGGGGTTCTCATTATGCCCCTACAGTGGCTGATTTTCAGCTTTTGGCAAAACTTTTTAAAATCCATTTTTTAACGTTTTCATCTAGTTTTTCACGTTTCAGCCCGTTAGGGAATAGGCTTTTCAAGTGTCTGAACACGAAACAATAATGTATCCTCCATATTATAGCTATTTTCTATGGATAAATAAGCGTTTTCCTTAAGGTGGACATTATGCCCTCATCTCCCCTATATGGTCGAATTAAACTATTCTGTTGGATGTTTTATTATAGCTTGTAGCCAGTAGTTGTGCTGAAGCATAGAATGCGCTTTGGCTTATAAAGTAGCTTCATGAAATAGTCTGAAGCGAGCTGTGAAGATTGGCATAAAACTTAAATTTGGTATCATTTCTCAACTCAAAGGACACGATGGCTTGGTACCAATCCATCAAAGTCCAAATCGTACTGGAGGAGTTGAATCCGCTAAATTGTCCTCGAACGAGACCAATCGAAACTTTTTTTTTGCCCTACTAGAATCGTATTTGAGAAAACATGAAAAGCTTGAAGGATGTTGCGAGAAAACCGGATGACTGTCCTGCAAAACAGGTGTTCGCTACGAATCCGGTAGGAACAAGACGAGCGGGGGCGCAACGAGCGAGGTGGTTAGACCAAGTGGAGCGTGATCTGGCGAACGTGGGGTGCCCGAGAAATTGGAGAACGCTTGCCATGGACCGAGTGAATAATAGGAATTATGTTCGTCAAGTTATGTCGTGAGACGGTATTCTATGTAAATAAAATAAATTGAAGGTTGTGTCGGAAACATCGAAAAAGACTAAGAAAGTAAGTAAGTAAGTAAGTATGTAAGTATGTAAGTAAGTAAGTAAGTAAGTAAGTAAGTAAGTAAGTAAGTAAGTAAGTAAGTAAGTAAGTAAGTAAGTAAGTAAGTAAGTAAGTAAGTAAGTAGTTTGTAAGTAAGTAAGTAATTAAGTAAATAGTAAGTAAGTATGAAAGTAAGTAAGTAGTATGTAAGTAAGTTAGTTAGTAAGTAAGTAAGTGAGTAAGTAAGTAAGAGATGTTTTTTAAATTTAGTAGTCTCAAAACATTCTTTGAATATTGTTTTGCAAATTTTAAAGTCGACCGGAATAAATGAAATTTCATAGCATGGGATGCGTGGGACAAAATTGCTCAAAAGCGTTTTGTTCCAGCTTAAAACAAGTGACCCTAAAATCCTATCATGCTCACTAGTTTAGCGGTCGCAATTTTTCGTTCCCGTGCAGTTAAATGTTATATTGACGATGGAGACTCACCCCGCAGCCTTCAAAAAAGGACTTCGGTTTTGTCAAAAAAAAAAGTCTTGCAACGTTCCCGAAAAATTCCACACTGCAACCCGGAAATGATGTTTCATCTCGAATAGTTGGCAACTTAGGCCGCATTACTTGATTCTAGGAGCACCGGCAATCGGAATTCGAAATGGCGGTGGTTTCAATTGCCATGCCAATCCCTTTTGGGGCTGGCCTAATTGGAAACACTCGACTGAACCATGCATACATGCGGCCATGCGTGGTTTTGAAGTGGTGCTGAATTTGGTGACATTTCCACATTTCTAAAGGTATGTCAGCAATCTCATGAATGCAATTAGGGAAATTAGTTACTACCGAAACCGATGGGATTATTATTGTAGGCTCACGTCGAGTCCGAATTTGTTGGCATTAGTTTTTCCCGCTAAATGTTTTAAATTTGACGTATCGCACCAGCTTTTGATAAAATAGTTCCAGTTCTAGATGAAGAGGTACAATTTAGAAATCAAAGCTTGAGCCATGTTGAATTGAATTAAATTTCCAACCTACCATTTCCCAAGTATTATTGCAATTTTACGGACGACAATATCTTAAGTTCTCGTTTATTGATTCGAAAGCTGCAATTGAGTTTCCGCGAACTATTTTCTAGTTTTTTATTATGTGTGTCAGAAATTATCGAATTACACTCAGCTTTCTAGAAAAAACAGAAATTGGCGAATTTTGGATGGAATCAATGGATTTTACAGTAATCGTCAAATCAAATGATCCATCCAAAGGGTGTCCACGATAAAATTGCCACTCTATGAAATTGTTGTAACTTTTTAACCGTTAGGTAAAATTTAATGAAAATTTGAGTGGATTTAGTTCATAGTGCATTGTTTACATCCTGCAAGTTTTAATGTCCTATGATCAAAACGCGCGGAAATGAAGTCAAAAGAACAGTTCGTGCGTGATAAAATCTTGCGCATTCATTACGAGAACAAGAATCTTTCGCATTGTTCCATCGTTAAAACGTTGGAAATCGTGAATTCCACGGTTTCGCAAGTGATTAAGCGGTTCGAGGAACAATCGACCACGGATCGGAAGCCCAGAAGTGAAGGAAAAAATATTTCGTACAACACCAAAAATCACAAGGCCTCCGTTCGGGATGTGGCTAAGAAGCTGCACCTAAGCCGAAGTTTTGTCCAGAAGGCCAAAACTAAGGCTTAGCAACGAACGTACAAGGTACAAAAGGCCCCTAATCGCGATGAGAAGCAGAACTAGTCTGCCATAACCCGTGCCAGGAAGTTGTACCTCAATATGGGAGCATGTCCACACTCAGAAGATGTTCCTCTTTGTGAATAAATTCCTGGTTTGGTAAGCCATCTGCACGTGCGGAAAGCGGAGTGCACCTTTCGTGACCCGGGACACGATTAATGGACAGGTGTACATGAAAGAGTAACTCCAGAAGCGGCTGCTTCCTCTTCTGAAGGACCACAACGTCCCAACAATTTTCTGGCTGGATTTGGCCTCATGCCACTACTCCAAGGACGTGCTGAAGTAGTATGCGGACAATAAGGTCAATTTCGTGCCGAAAATGTTCAACCCTCCCAACACTCCGAAGCTCCGCCACATCGAGCAGTACTGGGGAATTATGAAGCAGCACCTTCTTAAACGACCTAAGGTAGTGAAGACAGTCGAGGAACTGAAGAAAGTAGGGGAGAAGCGGGCTATATGCGCCTATTAAGCAGAACACTGATTGAATCAAATATCACATCGAATATGTGTACAAAAACTGTATACACGTGTGCAGGCATCTGTTTTCTATACATTGGAGTAATTTTTATGTTAAAATTTTCTCCTGTTTCCAAGAAAATGATTTTATTATAAGTGTTGTCTAAAATGCCGAACCTCAAACTGTGCGGGCTAAATGCGCCTATTTATGTTTTGAACAAAATTTCTGTTTTTTGGGCAATATTTCCGTATAATTTCATTGAAACTGCTAGAAAGTAATCATTTCCGTACGACAAAGCTGATGTTTAATAAAAATCTATGTATATTATAATTTTATGGAATAAAACAAAAGTTAGGGTTGCCATACTATGGAGGCAATTCATCCATGAGAAAAACTTTATCAAACCTGTTTTTAGATCTTGAATTCTCTCTTAAGATGTTATTCAGAGCTTAGATTTGAAGGTTCAATGATAAAAATCATTTATTTATTCTATTTAACCTGTTATTTTAGGATGGAGGCATTTAACAAACATGATGGGGGCATACAAAAACACTCTATTATTCCACTATATAATCATTATTAAACCTCCACAAAAGCTGAAATATGTTAAATTTCTAAAGTTCATTTGAGTAAGAAACAAAAACCTTCCATCTTTTTGTTTTAAGCTTCTTTACGTATAATTTTTAAAAGTCGAAATATTACATCAAAATGTATCAAAACCTTGTTTGATTTTTTAATTTTTTTTGAGTTTGTAAATTCATAAAATTCTTTCTTGCCTTATGTTCTAGGCGTATCACCCTCAAAATGCATTGGTCAGATAAGCTGTCTAGTCAGCCATTTCATCAAACAGCCGTAGGGTCATTTAACCCGATAGGCCCATTTAGGAAACCTTTCCCCTATGGGTTTATATACTAAAAACGATTGATTCACCAGTCTAGCGTAACATTTAAAAAGGGCGAAACTGCCAAATGTAAACAAATCGAGTTAACGGTCATTCCGGATGCACGCGGTTGCACTTTACCTATCAAACGCGGTTTCATCTTAAAATCACTTAAAACGTTACTTTAATTTGTCGGCCTTAGCGGTGAAAAGTGATGTCCTTTTTAGTAGGGACATCTAAAGCTTATGAATTTTTTTTTTTTTTTTTATAGATGGATAGTAAGTTAGATGAAAATGAAAGATGTTGAAAATGAGCGGGTAGAATTTATTTAGAAGCATATCATCACATATCAAATTTTTGTTCCTCACGGGCCTACTACTATGAAGCAGTAGATACAGATAGAGTTGCATCTACCACCACACATTAGTAGGCCAAGCGTGGTCCGCCCCACAAGGGAAAACTTGCAGTGCGTCCGCACTGCAAGTTTTCCCTTGTGGGGCGGACCACGCTTGGCCTACTAATGTGTGGTGGTAGATGCAACTCTATCTGTATCTACTGCTTCATAGTAGTAGGCCCGTGAGGAACAAAAATTTGATATGTGATGATATGCTTCTAAATAAATTCTACCCGCTCATTTTCAACATCTTTCATTTTCATCTAACTTACTATCCATCTATAAAAAAAAAATTCATAAGCTTTAGATGTCCCTACTAAAAAGGACATCACTTTTCACCGCTAAGGCCGACAAATTAAAGTAACATACAAACATTACGGTGGTTAATCTCTTCATTAAAATCACTTAAAACTTTCAAAAAATTGATAAAATTCAATTGGGCGAAACTTCCTGTTGATGCATTTTCGTTGGAACGTGAAGTTACGCCTATTCAAAATGGAGTGAATTTTTCTATTCGTGTAGGGCCAATAGGCGTAACTGAGTTGACCGTGTGTGACAAAACGGCCTAATTAGTTTTTGCGTGTAGGAGGAATGGGCGAAACTTCAAAACCAAAACAAAAACGGCCGATCAATTGGGCGAAACTTGCAGGCGTAACTTAAAACGAAAACAATAAAAGGGCGAAACTCGAAAATCTCTGAAATTAAGTGAAAAAAGTTTAAGTTCGTGATAACCATCGAACAATAAGTGAATATAATGCACATTTTTTGATTTTGTTGAACAAAAAGTGGTCGATTTTTTAAATAGGATTTGAATAGGTGTTCCGAATTTTCAAACGCGTTTTTCTCGTTTCGAGCTAACTGCTAGTTTCGCCCATATGAAATGTTACGCTAGAAGTTGCGGAGAGTCTTATGGCCGGGTTTAAGACCAAGGTGCGGGCATTTGTGTATGGACAGTAAATAAAATACGAATGAAATGGTATAATGAAGTTTAATAAACTCTGCTTCATTTAATATTGGAACAAATTCTTTTGCTCATTGTGGCGCTCCTAGTGGACGGATTTGGAAACTTTTTTCACCCACGTGTCGGGAAATTCATTACCTTTCACCATGTATTTATGTCATAACACCAAACGATAGCATTTTGTAAACAACCGCCATGGAAGCCGAACGGAGAGATCAAATTGTGCACAGTTTTCTTGAAAATCCATTGTTGTCGGCATCGAAGCTAGCTAAACAGCTTAAAATGCCCAGAAATACCGTATGGCGTGTTATCAAGCAGTACAAGGAAACATTGACGACGGCTCGGAAGCCGCATTCGAAGCGTCGGAGTGGAACTGTCGACCGGAAACTGCGTGGGAAAGTCATCAAGGCCGTCAAGAGGAATCCCAATCTTTCAGACCGCGATTTGGCCAATAAGTTCCAGGCCGCTCACAGTACGGTGCGACGAATTCGTCTCCGGGAAGGAATAAGGTCATTCCGAGCCAGCAAACAGCCAAATCGGACGCTGAAGCAGAACAATGTGGCCAGAATCCGTGCTCGAAAGCTGTACGACCAAGTGCTGACCAAATTCGACGGATGTATTCTGATGGACGATGAGACCTACGTGAAGGCGGACTTTGGGCAAATCCCAGGTCAAAAATTTTATTTGGCGACGGCTCGGGGGGATGTACCTGCAAAATTTAAGTTCGTGTTTGCGGATAAATTCGCCCGCAAGTACATGATTTGGCAGGGGATATGCAGTTGTGGACAGAAAACCAAAGTCTTTCTCACTGACAAGACAATGACATCAGAAGTCTACAAAAAAGAGTGCCTACAGAAACGGATTCTGCCGTTTATTCGTGCCCACGACCGTCCAGTAATGTTTTGGCCGGACCTCGCAAGCTTCCATTACAGCAAAACGGTTATGGAATGGTACGCAACGAACGGGGTCAGCGTAATACCGAAGGACCTCAACCCCCCAAACTGCCCCCAGTTCCGGCCGATAGAGAAATACTGGGCAATCACGAAGCGGAGGCTTAAGGCAAAGGGAAAACTTGTTAGGAACATGACTCAAATGAAAAACTGGTGGAATCAAATCGCCAAAACGGTGGACGAAAATGGTGTGCGCCGCCTAATGTGCCGTATTACGGGAAAAAAACGAGAATTTCTTCGAAACAGCAATGAATAATTTTTTAAATTTTTTTTTATGAAAGAGTAAAGAAAATGCTACATTTGTATGAAAAACAAATTATGAATTCGTTAATAAATGACTGAACTACACGCAATTGTTTGTGTTCCAATATTAAATGAAGCAGACTTTAGTTATTTTTTTGTGTGTCAAACAAGTTTGAATGCTGGATTTTTCATTCACAGACAACAGGACGAGAACAATATTTAAGATCGGGCAGTTTAGTAGATTCGTGTAACCTACTGGACAGTTAAAACGACTAATTACTGTAAGTACACCCAATTAAATTATTACTCACACATTTGAAAATTTAAAAACAAAAACTTTAACATTTCGACCCAAGTTAATTGCACTAGTTATTTTTCAATGTAACACTATAGAACCACAAAGAAAATCTCATGCCGTTTATGTGTACTTTGGTTCCTAGATTCCTTGAAAAAGGCTAAATTAATTATGCCGAAACGTCGGATGTAGTATAAAACCTCGTTTAAACATCTTATGAAGACTGAAAACGCCTAAAATATTTACACCGATTTAATATCTCGTAAGGTCAATTACTCTCTGGTTATAACAATATTTACGGCGTTGTATAGATCTTTCGACAGTGTTGCTAGATCAATTTATTTAAAAAAGAATACTCCGTACGGAAAGTAATTACTTGTTTTTCCCTAATCCAATCGTGTTGCGGCTTTTAACAAAGTTGGATTCCTTTATATTTGGTTTTGATTACTCAAAAATCAAAAACGGTAGTTTTCAATGATGTTCCGGTTTTAATATTAGGAGCAGAATGGGCAGTTTGATTCCAATTATTATTGATTTAACACAGCACAATTTCTCTGAAAAACGGAATCAGTGACTTTCTGACGTTCTACACAGAACGAGGCGAATTGTTTCCATTTCGCCGGAATATGTTTCACAACTAACGATATGTAATGAAATACACCGATGTTCATTGCTAAAATATCCGAAGGGAGCCATTGTCGGGATGTCAATCGAATGACAGTTGCCGGTTGATTCCATCGGTTCCCACGTGAGGAACGTTTGTTAGAATGGCCTTTCGATAATAGTTGCCACCGGGAGCAAATTGGAGATAGTGAGCCGCCCGTCCAATTGTGGTTGATATCTGTCATCGTTTTTGCCACTCTCGAATCCCACGCAGGTATGCAGCTCATAATTTACACGCTACCTTGTGGAAGGAAATTCATTAAACCTATGCACTTGTCATGTAATCGATTCATCATTTATGACAAAATAGCAAACATGGCCGTTGTTGGTGAGATCTACTTGGAACTGTTCAAATGTGCTGCTCAGCTGCCTGGAAGCACAACTGTTTGCCAATTTCCATCTCGGCTGTTATTAAACAGCTTTATTAATTTCCATTCATGATGGAATATTAATTTTTGAATATTGAATTAAAAAGTAGTAGGCAACCCGGCTCATCATTTTTAAATTTTGTTTTCTAACATAAGGGGATATTTTTATTGTCTGACAGGTTTGCGCCGGGGGTATTCAGATCGTCCCCAAAATTGAAAATTGGATTCATTTTTACGACTTAAAAACACATGTTTTTTCAGATTTCCACAATTTTAATTTTTCGAGTAAGATTCGTTTTGATTTTTTGAGAATAAAATTAAACCATATTTCAAAGCTACATTACTCTGCAATTTTACAACGGTAGTCATGAAATAGCGCAACAAAACGCATTGAAATTATATCAGCTTTCTAAATAAAATATCAAAATAATTTCAAGTTATGACCTTAAACATGCAACATTGTAAATAAGCTTCAAATGGTGTCTAAAAGTACCGTCTGCATCACCGAATATTCTGCAAAAAATATCATTGTAAAGACCAGTTAATGCGTTTTCAAATCGTAAAAGTTGATCAAATTTTCAATTTTGGGGAAGATCCGAAGACCTCCGGCGAAAATTATCAGATAATTAAAAAAATCCTCATAACGGACATCAAACAAACAAACGCTGAACAACCGTTTGATCTCGAAACACAAATGAAAGTATTGAATGTTTTGAATCAAAGAAAAATATATAACTGTGCATCTAAATAAATTTGTTACAGCCGTCGCTGGTCAACTGACAGCTGAATACAGGCTTTTGACAATTCTATACCTCATTTTTTTTTTTGTCAAAAATCCGGGTATTGGAAGTAAAGTTTAGTCCTGGCGAGATTATATTACAATCATGGAGTCCTTTTCAATGGCAGTTATCAAACTGTGAATTTTATCCCCCTGAATTGTTACTTCGTTTCTGTCAAGAATCCCACTGTTCAATTTATGTGCATTATATCTGTTCAACAGGAAGGCCGTTATACGATGTGCAAGTTTATAAAAAATATTATGGAACCATTTGAAACGCTAAATAAAAAAACTGACTTGTGGGTGATAAAAATTAGTGTTGCGAGTTTGCTAGTACAAGCTACTAGTGCTGATACCGGTAAAAATTAGTTTAGCTCCGATTTCAACTGCTTTTCCAAATTTCAAATAAATGTAATTGACTTCTCTGTTAACAATTTGCATTTGAAAATGAGCATTTTCTCTTAAGTTTTCATTCAAAAGTATGTGCAATACTTCGAGAAGTTGCTGGAGTAGTAAAAAATGACCTTTTTTGTCATCGATTTGCTTCGATGCTTCACGGCACATACAAATTTTATCAGATATACTTTAACCGATATACACCACTTAACGAGAAAACGGGAGAAACGAATAGCGCTATCTGGCGACAGAAATGGAAGTATTACACTGTGAGTTTTTTTCGGAGCTTTGTCAAAGGTGCCATGTGTCCTGATTTTCAAGGATTTGTTCTGATTTTCTGCTTGTTTTTGTTTTTTTTATTGCTGATTTTAAGCCTCTTGGGTTTATCCCATACACACAGTCCCTTAAAAACAGCAGTCCTGATTTTATAAATACCGTCTTGAGTTTTGAAAAACTCCCGAATCGTTCGGATTTTTTTTTTAATTTGTCTTCAAGATATCTTGCATTGTACTGATTAAAAAAAAACATCTCAATAAGGATCGAATTTGTGGTTAAGTTATGATAACATCGAATTAATCTGCAAAAAAATATTTCAACCCTTTCAACGGTTGGTAATCTTCGGTTCAAATGATATTACTATGGTGTTTTTCGATAAGAACTGTAGTCTAGCCAAGAAAACGCTGCATATATAAAGGCGTTTACAGCATCTGTATTTCACATTTTTATGCAATTTAGTGGTGTCCTGAAAAATTCAGATGTTTTTTCCTTTGCGGTGTACCGAATTTTGACAAAACCACCTGGCACCTTTGAAGGACAAAAGGTATTGATCAGGGATGCCATCCGAATAAATTTTCATTACTTTTTTCTATAATTTACGTACAATGATTGTTTTGGGACCGGAACACAATTTCGGAACTTGATTTAGAACTCGCGACGTTTGATAAAATACTCAACTTAAAAACGAGCAACTTTTATTTTCGGTTCGATAATTGGGGGATTTTATTTGTACGAGGTGTATAGCACGGCGGATTAGTTTGATCTGTTTATCAAATTGTGTCGTGTAGAAAGTGGCTAGTGGGAGAACGGTAGTAATAATTTGTAGTGGTGAACAGTATGGAGAGGAATAAGCATAAACATTAACCTGAGTGTTTTACACTCTGCGCTCTGTATTGAACAGAGCTTATTTCTCACGAAAGCCTTTTTAGATCACTTTCGGGGTGATCAACTTTTGACGTATGTCTATTCTATTATCTTTTCTACACTACCACTAACTCGCTATATTTTACCTAAACAATGATAAAAAAATTATTTGGCAAATCTGATTTAATCTCCAATTTTCATTTGTCTGCACGAACATTTTGAATTCAGTATAGTTCTTTTGATATAAGACACGATGATCATCGATAGATATATTTTGAAGTTAATTTGGCGTAAGCCAGAATGGCTTTTATTAAATTTTGCAATAATCGGGGAAGGATTTATGTTGATTTATGCCCGTTAGAGTTATATGTATAAGCATTTTTAAATTTATTGTCCTACACTGCAAAAAATCTACACTTCGAATGTATGTTTCCCTACACATATGTCTTCAAAATTGCCTTACACATATATTTTATATAATTCACATAAATATCGATATTTTTACACATAAATTTCATGTGAGGTAAATATATTAGGCTGACTAAAGCAAAATGAGCGTGTACGATCAGTCAAAAAATCATCGAACCGGTTGTCGATGTTTTCTCCTTTTCATTTTGAAAATGGCGCGCGTGAAGTTTAGATTTGAGCGGACAAAGAATTTTTTTGTGAAAATAGTAAAAACTCTTCTAAACGTCCTCGATGACCAGGCTTTAAGTCACTGCAACCCCGCGCAAAAAGGCTATCAACGAAAACCACGCGAAGAAAAATAATGTTATCTTTCTGCTGCTGCTGGGTGCGATTCGAAATTTTTCGGGTCAAATCATGCGCAGAAGACAGCGGAGCTGCGCTTTCGGATGAACACGGGGATGTTCCTTGCTGATGGTCGGCTGATTTGGATCGCTTCGATGATAACGGAGTAAGTATGCCATAAGTTTGTTCTTTGTTTTAATAACATTGATTACAGTTTGTTCTTTCCATTTTTCAGAACCTGCAGAGAACATCGCTAGCGGTAGCTGAAACCACCAACACCCCCTGAATCAAGCCACCCGAAGTACCGGTGCTCCCTCCAGACCTGAATGGGAATCTTCATTCTTCAACGCCCCTCGAAAAATTTGTGACTCGCGATTCGTAACCTATCTAACTGATCGCGGTCAAGAAACACATAAATGTAAACATAAGTGCATTTTAAATAAAGAAACCATGAATTATGCTTCAGAGTATTAAGTTTTTAATTCCCGCTTTTGTTGTATTAAGTATAAAAGTGAACTATTCAATAGCAGGATGGTTAATTAAGGCAATTTGCTTGACATATCAACTCTAAATGCGGAATTTTTTTACATTTATATGTTCCACATATGCTTTTTATATCTCAACACATATAACCTTTCTATGTTTTTGGCTATATGCCGGACACATAATTTTGAATTGTGGAACTAATTGCAAAGATCTAT
This sequence comes from Uranotaenia lowii, assembly GCF_029784155.1. NCBI lineage: Eukaryota > Metazoa > Arthropoda > Insecta > Diptera > Culicidae > Uranotaenia > Uranotaenia lowii. The sequence goes on from NC_073691.1 coordinate 147,196,176, forward strand.
ATAGGCTCACACATAGCCTCAAGGTGTCGATTTCGTTGAGTGTAGATGAAAAACAAAAATTAATTTATTTTAATTATTATTTTATCTCTCAAATCCACAACTAAGTTTGACAAATCTACAACCATAATAAATACATTGAAATTAACAGGAGGTTCGTTGCGCTCATTTTCACTCGAAAACTTGCTCACGTCCTTACAAAAAAAAGTGATGCAAATTTGCCTCTTCAATGTAAAATTATTAGTTTGTTATCTATTGGTACGAAATATTAGGTATTGTTTTGTAAGCATTGAATTTTTGAACCTGGTTAAAAAATTATGAACATGAACAAAGAAATTTTTACTATCGTCACAAAGTGTTGGATACATGCTGTGATAATTTGCTATTATTAATGATAGAGATTTGATAAATGGTATAACAAACCTCATATTTTGATGATTAGCCAATTTGTTTGAAATTCCTAGATTTTCACAAGAAAAACTTAGCTCAATATAAAAACAACACCATTGTTTTATTCAAAATCGTCTAAAATAATTTCATTAATGGCTAGATTGGATAGGAATTTTCTCACACGCACACGATCTGTCAAAAATTAGCTTCGTAAACGCCAATTTCGGAAACAAACAACAGAAACTCTCTTCGATATTCCGAATTATAGGTTCGCTATAACAGATTCGCCCGTCGAGGCTCACCCCCAAGCAGAAGACCCATCTCGATGCGGCAGAATCCGATGTCCTACAAGAGGGTAGCTAAAGTCCCTCGGACTAATTCGAGCCGATATGCAGTTGAGAAAGATAAATTGCGGTCCATGGAAAGAGCCGACGCAAAACTTACCGGTAGTGTTGTCTATCTCGAAGTAGCCGTTATCTGTCATCCGGTACTCGGCAACCGTCGAGTCGGCATCTGTTGCTTGCATCGTCGTCAGGATGGTTCCGATCGGTTGTTCCTCCTGGATCTGGAACCGATAGCGGGGAGCGTCCGGGCGCCACGGTGGCACAAAAAGCTGCATGTAGAGCAAGAGGAGAGAACAAGTTTTTCGAGGATTAGTTACATTTGGGTGAGTAAATATGGTTGGGCACATAGTAGGTCGAAAGCGGATCCCCCTTTTACCAGAGAAAACGATGGATGGACAGATGATGATGCAGGTGGATCACGGTTGACGAGCAATAAACAATGAATAATGGCCCGACAAGGTTAAGGAAAGGAAACTTGAGCCCGGAACCGGCTAGGATGCGAAAGGACCAGCATGGTTTAGGAACGTTTCCGTAAATCACATGCAATCGTCGAAACTTGAACGGAATCTTTCTGCGGATACATCGGCCATCTTTCTTGGCCATTTCAGTTACGATGTGGATGTTGTAGTGGAGCAAAATGGATGCTGCGAATGCTTTGTTATTTCATCTATGCTTCTTAATAAAGGGCGTTTTTCGATTTAGGAAAATATTTAGCAGCTGTGAGCTGTAGGGGAACATGCCCTATTATGCGCCACCTAAGCGAATCGCTCGTTTTCTATGTATTCCACGTACAAATTGTGTTAAAAATGGGTGTAATTGTTGAAGAAAACTGTTTTCTACAAATTCCTATGATTTTTCATTACTCAAATTGCTATAGTTTCTTCAAAAACATGATTTTTAAAAACCATATTCAAAGCCACAGAACAAAACTGTGTTGCGAATACGCGCCGCTGTGTATTCAATACGCGCCTAGCAGCCGAACATACCCGAGAGCAGCCGAAGACCGAAAACACACCAATACTTACAGACACTTTGACTGAAAAGAAAATCAAAATGGACTAATAGAAATTTAACAAAAAATGAAAAATAGATTTTTTGGGCTGAATTAACGCTCAAAATATGGGTTTAGACTTTTTGTTCATTTTCAATGAAAATTCGCCTTTTTGAAAAATTAATGCTATTTTCAGCCTACTACGATTGGCGCGTTATAAAGAGCGCATGGGCCGTGATAGAACATACCCATGAAAAGCATACCTTAGCGAGTTCAGTATGATTTTTTAGCATAAAATCATAATTTAGATTCTCCTCTATCGATGTGTCAGAAAATATTGTCTTATTCGTTTTTCTCTGCTTGGTGACACCTTATTAAAAGTGTTTTAAAATTTAGATCGAAATGAAGAAAAACCTAAATTATGAAATTATTACGACACAGGGGCATTTTAAGGGAAAATTCATACTTGCCATGACCAATCACAGCATTTAAAACAAATTGGTAATATTTTGCAGGCTTAAAATGTGTCAGATTCTTCAAAACAAGAGTGGCGCGTATTAGCCACATGGGGCGTTATATGAACTTTTCCCCTATGTTCAGTAGCTGTGGATTTGCTGATCATATCTTTTTCTATATCACGCAGTTCGCGTGCAAAAGGAGCCGTTCCACCGCGGTCCACGAACATCCACATGTTTATTTGTGACCCGCGGGACATATGCTCACATTTTTTCTCCCTTTGATGGACACAAAATATCAACAACAAAAAAATAAGTCGGCGTTATTACTATAAAGAAGGGAATGTTATACAGAAAATAATAATCTTTTGAAATATAAGTGACCTCTGGAGTGAATTTTGACCATACGCAAATTCTTGTGAATTTTAGGTTACCATCAAGTATAAATTTTCTTAAGTCAGCGGTCAAGTGAATTGGAAGTGATCGAGCATGTGGATTGTAAGTTTATGCTCAGGTCATCCAAATTTTTCTGTAAAAGCGATTTTTCTGTGATTTTTTCTTCATATTCAAGCAGACAACAATGAATTTTTAAGGGTTGAGTTTATTTAAATAGACTTTAATCAATCGAACATTCAGAATGTAAAACTATATTTTCATTTGTTTGTTTTGTCCAACAGTTCCAACGAGAAAAAAAATCATCCGATTCCAAGAATAAAAAATCGTCCCAAAAACCTCTCCGTAACCTAATTTGAATCATAATCTGTATACACACCAAGGTTTTTTTACACGGTTTTTTTACACGGCTTTTTTTACACGGTTTTCGGGAATTAACACGGTTTTTGAGCCCTTTTCAAAGGAAAACACTTAAAATCTTTCTGAAGTTGGGAAAATCTTAGCTCTGGGACTAAGAACATATTACATGAGACCTGAGACTTGAGACCTGAGACCTGAGACCTGAGACTTGAGACCTGAGACTTGAGACCTGAGATATGAGACCTGAGATCTGAGACTTGTGACTCGAGACAAGATATATTAAACTTGAGACCTCAGCATGAGACATGAGATATAAGATATGAGACCTGAGGCATTAGACAAGAACCATGAAACATGAGACCTGAGACATGAGACTTTAGACCTGAGACAAGAGACATAAGACCTGAGACATGAGACATAAGACATGAGACATAAGACATGAGACCTGAGGCATGAAACAAGAGCCATGAAACATGAGTCCTGAGACCTGAGACATGAAACTTTGGACCTGAGACCGGAGACAAAAGATCTGTCACATAAGACCAGAGTCCTGAGACCTAAGACTTGATTCTTGAGACCTGAGACAAAAGACATGCGACCTGAGACCTGAGACAAGAAACCTGAAAACCGAGACCTGAGACCTAAGACATGAGACTTGAGATATGAGACATAAGACATAAGACATGAGACCTGGGCATAAGACAAGAGCCATGAAACATGAGACCTGAGTCATGAGACTTTAGACCTGAGACCTGAGACAAGCTACTAGTGTTAGAACCGCGAGAAATTAGTTTAGCTCCGATTTCAACTTACGACCCCTCTAGTGAAAGGATGAAATCGGAGCTTAACTGATTTCTACCGGTACTAACACTTGTAGCTTGTACGAGCGATCTCGCGGCATTATTTTTCGACACCTTCAAGTCAAACCCTTTCATTAGAGGGGTCGCAAGTTGAAATCGGAGCTAAATTTATTTCTCGCGGAAGCTTGTCTCAGGTCCAAAATCTCATTTCTCAGGACTAAGGTTTCATGGCTCTTGTTCATTATTCATAGGATTGTAATGAAAATTGGGACATGCAGGGCTAGAAGCGACCATGACGCAAAAAAGTAGGGGAAAATAGTAACTTTCAAATGAAATTAGGGCATAATAAGTGACCACATCAAGACAAAAATTTCTTCAAGAGCTTAACCAATTTCAACCAATAGATTGAATGAGAAATTTGTCAATTTTAAAACAGCTTTTTATGCGGATTTTTAAGCTCCTGGGAACAAAAAAAAAGTTTGTCACATGGCAGGCATCAGACTGAGTCAATTTCAGGTTTTTTTTAATGCTAAGGACCTGAGGTCTAAAAAATTTCGTTTTGGTTCATAACTCATCATGAGTAAATCTTGACTTTTAGGTTTGTATGCAAAAAATTGAAATTTTGTATTGAAAAACAAATATGATCTTTCTTTTTACTATGGAAAGCATTTTATCGTTTTTTGTGTCAATTTAAATGTTTTTTTTCTAATACAGAATTTTTGGCGACGAACTTAACTTCGTATCATTTCCATTTACAAATTACAAGAAAATTAATGCATTTTGTACCAAAACAACAAAAAAAATTGACCTCAAAACACCTTGTAAATCATTTGTCTAACCAGCTCACATATGGTCTTGATCTTTTTTTTACATATTATTTAGCAATATTTAGTATTGTCAAACATTTCAAATGATTTTAATGCATCAAAAATGCAGTTGGCTATTATAAAACCTAAAATTGAAGAGTGTTAAAAAATATTATCTCATTTCAAATGATACTGATAAAACTTTTTTTTTTGTATAAGTTTCTTAGCAAGAGATAAAAAAAGTTGTTTTTATCGACAGAATATTTCAACGAACTTATTATTCAAACAGCATATGGTAAAATTAAGACTCAATATCCCCTTGCATGCTTCAAAGGACATACGGATAGAAAACATGAAAAACTCCATAAATTATCGATACTTTTAAAATTTGAGTTGATTTTTTATTTGAATTGAAAATAATAAAGTTAGGAAATTCATGCTTTTGAAAAGACATAAAAATGTTGACATATAAGATTTTCAGACCTGTATTTAAACACTTTATAAGTGAAGCAAAACGCCACTAGCTAAAAACAACTATCATCTAGAGTGGAAGGCATAAAATTTAGGATTTTTTTTATTAATTTGGTATCCCAGAAAACGTGATGTATTTATATTATCTTATATTAAATTCCGCATTTAAATGTTATGAACTCGTAAACCCACATTTCAAACCCGACAATAAAATTATCTATTCGAACAAACATATTAAAAAGGCTATGTGTACTTCACTTTAAAATAAATTAAAAAATTAAAAAACAATGGCACAATGATTTTTAGAATAAGACGAAATATGAATAATCTTTCTCGGTCCTTCGTATGCCTCTACTAATTACGGTCAAAATACATCACTTTTTAGAATATTTATAGTGTTCAATCGCGTGTCATCAGTTCTTGATTTTTGTTTATCTGTGAAATTTAAATTTCGCTTTAAAAAAAAGCCTAATGTAGGCCTAAGATTAACTGTCCAAAATATTGCTAGATTGTAAGGTGTGTTAATTTTAAGTACTCGATGTATCATTTGGATTTAAATTGTAATCTGTTGATGTAAAAGATGAGGGATTTTACGCGCATATGAGCTATTGGATTGGCTTTTAACTTAAATGGGCTTTTTCCCTTCCAATAAAGATAAAGATAAAATGGAAATAAAAAAAATCAGAAGCAAATTTTTGAAGATTAAATGTATTCATGTGTTAGAAAATAATAAAAATAGTTACTTTAGTAACCAAATTTCCAAAAAAGTAACTGGTGAGTGACCAGCTTAAAAATAGTGACAAAGTTACTAAAAAGTGACCAACTTCTAGCCCTGCACATGGGACTTTACCAACACAAGTAATTGATTTCAGATGTCAAGATTGGGTCGTGGTCAAAAAAGGGGTCTTTGACATTTGTTGTTTACTGTTTTTGCGATATTTTCGTGATTATGCATCGCATTGAGATGAAGATCTGCAGATGGGGGTTATGAGTTATGAGAAATTGATTCTTGGTAGCAAGTTCCAGGTCACGAGTCGACGAAAGGGGTCGTCTATATTAACTGTTATTACAAGGTTTGAATAGGAAACACTGCACAAAGGAGTATTGAGGGACCTGTTGTGTGCAATAATTTTGTGGCAGTCTTGCCATAATTTCTTTCTACGGCCCTGGTTCAGTGTATGATTACCCATAGACCATGCCGTAAACAATATATACACTAGACTGGCCCAAATTTGTATAGGAAATTTCATGCTTGTGAAATGCTATGCGCTGCAGGCTAAAATTGATCTTAGCTAGGCCGAGTACAAGATCTCATGCCAAATTTGGAAAAGATCGAATCACGAGAAGGGGTTGCTCAACGAGCCTGAAGTTTGTATAGGAACATTAAAATTCATTTTCCATCAAAAACTTTTGTCTCCTTCGGCCAATTTATTTTGAATACAGTTTTTCTAAAAGCCTAAACTACGAAGAATATTTCATTCGATGATTTCAATTCGATTCGAGTTAAGAAAAAAAAGTTATTAGGCTTCAAAATTGGGTGTACTTTTTTAAAGGTGATATTCATCACTGTTCAATCAATAGTAATGAATATAACCCTTGAAAAAGTTATCCCATTTTTAAAGCCTAATAACTTTTTTTTTATCTCAACTCGAATCGAAATGCAGTCTTTGAAGGAAATATTTCGGCCGAAGGGTCAAACTTATTGATGATAAAATGGATTTTCATGTTCCTCCCGAACAAAATGACTCAAAATCACTTACAAACTTCAGGCTCGTTGAGCGACCCCTTCCCGTGATCCGTGACCTTTCCCTAATTTGAGATCTTGTACCAGGCCTAGGATCAATTTTATCCGGCAGTGCATAACTTTTTTAAAAGTCGGGTCAATTGGGACAATCTAATATACACTCAAAACTATTAACCCTAAAAAACCCATAAACTTTACTCATCAGTTAGAAAGTTAAAGCAATTTCAGTGTGTGCTGATTGTAACCGGTATCAGGGTTGAAAGTGCCTGAATTTTCAGGATTTGCCTGAATTTTGGAGTCCCAACATTATAACCTTATAATATGGTTGCCAAATTGCCCGGTTTTATCCGGGTTTGCCCGGATATTTAATGTTAAATTTAAGAACATTCCGGCCCGGGCCGGTTGCCCGGATTTTATTGAAAAATGCCCGGATTTTGTCCGGATTTTTTCACTTTATTGGCAAATCAAACAAAAAAAATCAACACACACCTCCGAACAGATTTTTTTTTAACCAAGTTTTATAAAAATAATCATGAAAGGTTTTTTGGAAGCCTAAATTACGATTCAACATCAATCGATTAGCTTGACGAAAAAAAAATTTTTTTCATATTTTTTTCTTGATTTTCGTTGATGAATTTCTGAGTTTTGACAAAATGTGCCCGGATATTGTCCGGATTTATGGTCGTCAATTTGAAATCGAATGCCCAGATTTTACTAGGTTTTTATATAAAAATTACCGGGTTTGTCCGGCCCGGATAGCCGTTTTTCTCTTATTTTTGGAGACTGGAGGTAAGCCACATTTTTCCTGATTTTCGTGATGGAAAATGAGTAGTACGGAAATGCATTGAAGACATTAGTGGAGGTCAAAATGTGGATTGATGACAGAAAAAAGGTCCTCATTTTGACCGAAATTTCCGTTAAACCATGTATTCTGATTTTTATTTCTCATTTCCCTGAGTTTTGAAAAAAAAAATATTGGCAACCCTAACGGGTACTACAGTGAGCGAAATAAGAATAGCACCACTATGTGTTTTGCTTGTAAAAATATGAATGATTGAAAATTACGAAAACTTTCTTCCACAGTTTGTTCTGAATTGCTTAACGGATAAATCAAGCATAAGTTTACTTTTTTTGGACGTAGCAATTGGCGTTGAGGACCAAAAATGTGAAAAAAGGGTGCGAAATAAGAATAGCACCACTTGAGTTTTTCAACAAAAACAAGATTATTTTTAGAAATTTACTGTGTAAAAGTGATTAATAATGCTTCCACGAATTATTTGAATAGATAACTGCATTTTAAGGAGTTTTCCAGAATTCCAAAGGTTTTCAAAGGTATTAAAAGTGGGTTTTAAGAAATGCTCCTTTAGCGTTAAGGAATTCGATATTTGAGCTATAAAACTCTATCAGACTGCTTTATTTCTTCATTAACATTCATAAGTATGATGCAAAATGATGAAACATAAATTTGAGGCTGAGTTTTAATCCGAACAGCAGGTTGGAATTCAAAAATACTGATGTTTTTTTAAAGTCAAACACTATTTCTCAAGTTTTAAGTCAAAGATGGCATCACCATCTTGCCATTTAACCAAATTCATGCTTATTTTCGAATATCCGGGATTAATAAGGGAGTGCTGGATGATTTGAAAAAATATATTTCGCCAATTTCATGTCTTATGCCGTTGGCTTCCTCTCCACTTCCGGCTATCATCACAAGCTCGCAAAGCTCACCGACTCCCGATAGCATACAATTTGCATAAACGATAAGGCAATTATCAATGTTTAACAACAAATTTTCTTGTGTACAGTTGACCCTGGATAGCTTCGTTCATGCCCCTTCGTGCTATGATCCTGGTGGGGATACTTGGAAAGATTGGTTCAGTATTTTGTTTTATAATATTTAGTCTGCTGGGTGGGAGCTCAGGCATTGAGTGCTTGAGAGATTTCTACATAATCAATACATTAAACATTATCAGTTGATTGAATAAGAAGTAATTTTATGTGATTCTCTTATATTTTGAGATGCACAATTAAGTTCCAGCTGTTTGTCAATAGATGGATCCAGCAGTAAATGCTGATCATTTTTGACAAATCCAAAACGTCATACAAGAAGCTGGAACCAAGGTGGAATTAATGTAAAGGTGGTCTCATATGTCAAATCGCACGTTCAACATTTGAGAAAAGTTTTGATATCTGACCGAAGCGTTTACGTAAGGTATTTGAGATAAATGAATAATTAAAAAAAAATGGAAAAATGTCTAATCACAAGCGAAAATTTGGTATGAAAAGAAAGTGTATCGATAAGTGTGAGTGGTGGGGAGATGCATTTTGTTGTTTTCGTGATAAGAAGTGCTTCAAATGAATATTAAAAAAAACAGATTACACAGTATAAAATGATATTTTTATATTTGTTTAATCGACTTTAAGTTTTTGATTTGCATTTCTTTCAGTGTAGGAATCAGTACAATAAATTCAATAGGTCGATTCACGCACTGCCTGGCCTCACTGGTTTTTACACTTCGCGATTCCTGTTTTGATTCCTTATTTTCCAATTCCACACGCTGATGAAGCAAAGCAAACATCTGGGTCCTCATTTAATTCTCATTCACACGCTTTTAGCAAAAGTTCTCAGCTCAATTTTGGGTTAAAAAAATTAAAAAAGAAAATAAGATGTTTTAAATATCAAATAATGAAAAATCAATCATTTCGTTTGTTAATATAGCTGAAATCCAGCTGGAATAAATGGACTTAAACTTAAAAGTTAAACTACTGACCGCTGACTGGACATTCGATTTCGATTTTTTGCGCTGCTCGAAAATTAACGAAAATGTCGATACCAGTAAAATTTTCATGCTCGATTTGCTTCCGCGCAATGTTAACGATAGGAGGCTTCTAGCCAAAACCTGAGAGAAATTTTGTTCTATAAGTCTCGTGTCAGTGTGATAAGTGGTTAAACTATCGGACGTTATTATTATTCCTCAAAAATATCATATCGTAAAAATTCATAATAGTTCAGCCTTTTTTTGCGGAATGTTCACCGGAGAATTTTCCTATATTGGATTCTTCTGTCCCTGAATAGTGTTGTCGTATAAATATGTGCATTTGTTTTACAACTTCCAGTAAAAATAACACAAGAAATTTCACATTCGAATTCTTTAGAAGTTTCCACATTTGGACATTCGATGAGATTTTTGGTTCAAGTAGACGCGCTTTCCCAGATTATTCAATGCAAAGTAGGTTGGTCCAGAACAAATGTGTTGAAGAAGGGTTTTGAAAAAATGTTGAAACATTTTAATAAACAAACCTCTTTTTCGAAATTTTTACGAATTTTCAACTTTCTGTTAATTTCCAAAGAGATAAACATGAGAAATCAAAAAAAATGCGCTAAATTTAATTCACAAAATGGAACTTCGTTTTTTGCTATCCTTAAACTGAGTTTTGAGTTAAATTTCTTGACCGTGCAGCTACACGAAAAATTTCGCCGCACCCCATTTCTCGTTCGTAAAATTTTGTAAACAGGACGTGCGAACTGTCACCACAAAAGGGAGAATACGTCATCGTGAATCGACCTACACACAAAACTTTCGGGGCTCCACTTAGCAAAATTTCGCTGTTACTTTCCGTTAGCAAAAATATTTTTTTACTGTTGAGTTAGCAAAAAGTTAAATTTACTTGATTTTAGTAATACAAAAGGTCATTTTACTTGATTTTAGTAAAACAAAGGTTTTTCAGCCGCTTTGTTCACAGACACCAGCCGCCGCGCCAATTTGAAGGAAATTAAAAACTGTCGCGATTAAGAGCGGTTCCGGTTGTTCGTTGCTGGTGGTTCTTGTGGTGGCCAACTCCACGACTAAATGGTATCTGAATCGACACCGGATGCTTACAGGTAAGGTCCGATCTTAAAATGTTCAGATTGTCCAATTTTTAAATTTAAAATTTGTGTGTTTGTTTTTTTCTACCAGGTTAAAACTGCAACACGAAACCCGCAACGGCAATAAAGAAGGACCACAACTGGAAACAAGCTGCATCCGGCAAACACCCCGGTGCTGTGCGTTCCCTGAATCGGAATTTCCGTTTTACAAAAAGTGTGAATTTTTTTTTAATGTTAAAAATAAATTATAAGTGAATGAAATTTGTGTATTCTACTCAATAATCAAACATTCCCCTGATTCTCCATAGAAAAAATAACAAAACATTAAATTACGGATCCGGGCAATCTTTTTCTCCGGTTTTTGCTAAAAATTTGAGTAAAAACAGTGGCGGCTAACTTTTTTTCTCGTTTGCTAAAATTTTAGTTAAAAAATATTGCTAAATTGATTGCTAAGTTTCTAGCTGGTCAAATTTGAGCAAAATTTTGCTAAATTCCGGCCTCGAAAATTTTGTGTGTATGTAGCAGTTTTTGAATTAAAGGTTGGAAATCTACACTGAAAAAATAAACCACGTGACTTAAAAAACATAAAAAAAAAATCATTGAAAAACTTTTTTTTGTTAAAAAAAAATCTACTACCCCTCTTAGGAAAAATTTTCATCAAATTCTGAGATGGCGTTTTTTTAAGAAATTATTATTTTTTTTAATATGCATTTTTTCAGTGTAATATTTTAAAATACTTTTTGTCAATATTTTATTTCTAAAAATTCAATCATTTTTCTAAAACTCTCCCGTTGACCACAATTATGTAGGAATTGTAATATAAGAGCTAGAAATTTTCTTGAAAAATTGGTCTGAAAAGTTTGGCCCTTTTCAAAGGTTTGTCTAGATCAGTGGTTTTCAAACTTTTTTCACTCACCGCCCCTTTTGAGATGGCGTATTTTAAAGAAATTATTAGTTTTTTTTTAATATGCATTTTTTTCAGTGTAATATTTTAAAATACTTTTTGTCAATATTTTATTTCTAAGAATTCAATCATTTTTCTAAAACTCTCCCGTTGACCACAATTATGTAGGAATTGTAATATAAGAGCTAGAAATTTTCTTGAAAAATTGGTCTGAAAAGTTTGGCCCTTTTCAAAGGTTTATCTAGATCAGTGGTTTTCAAACTTTTTTCACTCACCGCCCCCTTTTGCAAAATTGTTGATCTCAACACCCCCGGGGCAAAATTTTATGAACCGTCATAAAATGGGGGACTGTTAACAGTTTTTTCAAACTTCTCCGGTCTCAATAAACTGAATTAAAGTTAAAAAAAATCTTTAATATAAATCTGGATAGTTGAAAACCCATTAGCTTTTGGCATTATGTTGTTCTAAGACTTAACTCAAAATTCATTCAAATTTATATGAGAACCTTAGAGCCATAAAGGAATAGGGTATTATAAGTGAAAAATAGATTTTGATACATTAATAAAAAACGATTCTGCATTAGCATTCTGCATTTTAGTTTTTTAGAATTTACTTAATTAACTGAATAAATTTAAAATAAAAATTCTCATACCTAAAAAAAACTTTCATACTATCTTTCCAAAAAATCTATAACTGAATCACAGATGACAACTTTTAACACAGATGCTTAGCAGATTTTTTGAGTCAATACATTTCAAAGATTATCAAGCATTGCAATCTAAAATTGATCTTGATAATATAACAACACATGATCAACATGAAGAGCATATGCAAAATCTGCGACAATTTAAAAAAATCTTTTAGATACATTTAAAGAAAACAATTTTTTAGATACTGGAAAAAAAATAGCTTGCAGCTCTGTGGAATTAACGATATTTTAGTCTTGAAACTGATGTTTTGTTCTGTAACGTAATTCCATTGTTTTGCATCGAACTAACTCGTTATTATTTTAAATCTACGTTGTTTTGTGATTTGTAAAAATGTGAATTACAATCTCACCGCCCCCCTGAGCCTTTCTAACGCCCCCCAAATTTCAGAATTAATCTCACCGCCCCCCTGGAAGCCCTCAACGCCCCCAAGGGGGTGGTAGGGACCACTTTGAAAACCACTGGTCTAGATCTTTATTGGGAAAACTACCCAGATCGAAAAATCGGTCGGGTTTTGGTCCGTTCAACCCGTGAATCGGTCTGAAAACAGGCTAGAAAACCGACCAAATTCGGACAAATTCAGTGCTTTGGTGACACAAGTTTCCTGACGACGCGACGCGAAGGAAAAACAAAGTGTCGGATGGGCGAGTTATTAAAAAAACATGAGCCAAACCAAATTTGGTTCGATTCCAGACTAAAATTGGTCAGATACCAGTCCGTTGCTAGACGGATTTCGGACCAAAATAGTTTCGTTTTCTGAATCCAAATTTATTATTGCTGCTATCGTAAATTTATAAACTATTAGGATTTTTGGTCAGCAGTAGTACTTCGGTCTTATGCTGGGCCATCTGGATCTTCATTTCTTTCTTCCAGATGCCTTCTGTAACTGGTAGCTTGAGCGTAAAAATCTCATCTAAGATGACCCCACAGAGAACAAGGCCGAGTGTTGAACCCTACTGGATCACTTACTGCTAGGCCAAAAGATCCTAACCCAGTTCGGGTCTTCGCATCCCGTTATGCTTACTACGTTCACATTTGGATGCCGTCTCCTTTTTTGAGACTGGTTTTCGCAGTTCCACTGGTTTGATAATAACTCCTCGTGTATTCACCAGGGAAGCAAATCGAGCAGATCTGATAATGATAACTGGTTTATCACTTGTTTAACACTTAGCGATAAATATGAGAACGAGATAACTCCTCATCCCTCTCCAATGCCGATCAAGATAACTCGTCCGAAACTATTTTCTCTCAGTCTGGCTCAGTTCTAGCTCTGGAGAATATTTTCCGACAAAACTGATCAAGAGAACAAACGCACAGAGAGTGCTTTTTCTAGCTATTAACGCCCATTCTGACTCTCCGCGCCTTTAACTCCATGCAAAATAGTGAAAAAATTCTCTCGTCCGGGAGTGAGAACTTAAACTTAACGTTACAAGAAACGATAAATTTCAATAGGAATGCACAACTTATCGAGAGCAAAATTGAAGTTGATAAGCGCTAGTGTAGTGTTCTTGCGGATGAAAAACTTATGGGTGTTTTTAAAGGCAAGTTCTTTCGGAGGATAACGATTTTTGGATTCCCTGGTATACACTTAGGAAGCACCACATTGAAAGTATCCGGAATAAAACCATCGCCTCCACCACTGAGTTTGCAATATCGTCTGGCCCAGAAAGGCTCATGGGCCACCAATTTATTAGCGATAGCCAAGGGCATCACGTTTTAAATGGTTTGATGCCCTAACGTTTTCAGCCTTCAACAGGGAGTCAAAAAATCGATATCATCCGATAGAATTCTCCGATGAGAGCATCATTCGATATTGGACAGAGAACTCAATTTCATGTTCTATGTGAAACTCAGTTTTGCTCTCACGCCAAGAGAACAAAAAAGAGAAGTAAATTCAAGTGAACTGAACTGATTTCTCGTCAATCATAGTTTTAATTTCAAAATCGAGAGCCTTTAAAAAAAATGGATTTCTGCCAGTTATACCGGTATACCCTTTACACGAATCCTTTACCAAATACAAATCATGATGGGCAGATCCAATACAAGAAGGCAACATTGAGTGCGGTATTCTTAGGCAAACAGAAAACCACCAAGCCGGCAGAAAACTTTCAGCGGCAATAGAAGCTTGATTCCACAGCAGATAATCCTGTCATTGCCATCCCAGGATAATGTCTGGCCGATAGAACCCGTAGCTTCGAGTAGACTTCACCGCCCACGTCTTCCCGGCAGCAAAACTTTAACCAGAAGAACCCGAACAGGAAGAAATGCATCCAAGTATGAAATTCAATATGAATATTAATAATTGTTGGCCGAGGGACCGACGGTTTCGTGTGGGTTTGTCCGTTGGGCTGTGAATTTGTTGGGATGAGTTTTAAGGGAACAGAATCTAGACCCAGAAATGTTTCCCAGGGGGAAAACTATTCTATATGTGCAGTAACTTGTTTGTATAACGAAGGCAGTCATATGGGCAAAGGCGATCCCGTATCTCTTGTCCATGTCCAACTCATCGACCATCCAGTTGGTTCTGATTAGACTGGAGCGAATAGAAAACTCTCCACTTCCGCTCCCTTTCTGTTGCAGACTGACTGAGTGTGGGCGCAGGGCCGAGCAAAAGTTTGTTCCATCTCGATTGCCGGCAGCACAATTTTCATTAGAATAATTTCATCTCCACCATTTGGTGGGCCAATGGAGCGAGCAACCAACTGTAGTGAAGTTCCTCGAACATCGCACCTCCACCTACACTCCAATGGAACCGGGCTCTTAGCAGGAGTGGAATTTGTTTAATTTTGCTCCGGGAGATCTTTCAGGAGTTCAATAATGACTGGAACGTTCCGCAGATCGGTGCACATCAGCACCGATATTACTGCCGGACCATAATACGTACACGGTACCTTACTCTTGCTGATGGAAATGGCGATATGAAGGCGTATGTTCAATTTCTTGAACTGAATATACCTAACTTTCGACTCGGGCCAGACGTTAAAGTTATTTGAGTGCACCGAGTGAAATTTAATAATTTCATATTAACAAACCCAACAACGAACGAAATAAAGTTGAACCCATGTCGGTCATGAACATTCATTTTCGTTGACCAGTGAAACTGTAAAATTCAAAACCTTAATAAGTTTTTTTTTCGTTCATTTTCCGCTTCGCAGCGAAATAAATCCGAAGCGCAACTGCGAAACCGGAGTTGAAACAAAATTGTTGCGTAAATCGTCGGAGTGACGCGACCTTCGAGTGAGTGCCTTGTGATTCATCCGAAAGCTCCGAAAGCGGAAGAAACGCTCTTTGAACACCGTACTAGAGCACGATGCCAGAAATTGGCATATCTTCGGCTATCTAGCAGCACTGCGCGTAGCAATACGTTTATCGACAGATGAATCCTTTGTCATAGTATTTGAAAACCATCAAAATTACGGGCCCCCGATTTTGAGGGACCATAACAAACCTGACATTTTGCTGTCAAGGAACCGGACTAAATGTCAAATCCTAGAGAATTATGAACGATTGCACAATAACACAACAATCATTCTGGTTCCCCATTGGTTGAAATTTAGACTTTTTCAACTCCGTGTAAAGTCCTGACGACCGTTTTGATTCAATTTTATGTTTTTTGCTTGAGCCATCAGAGTCATCATACAAGGACATCAAAGACTAGGTCAGGCGAATAGAAATCAGCTGCAGCATTTTTGCAGCATTTTTTTTTTTACTTTTCGACAGAAAAATTAGCTCTTTTGTGAGCTTTGTAATCGTTTATGATAAAAATTCGTGCCGGAACCAAACAAAATCAACAAAGCTATTGTTTTATCGATGAGGTATGTTCAGTTTTTTGGAACATGTAAACTTATCCAATGCAAAACTCTCTCAGAGACATAAAAAAAAGTTTTAAGAATGACTGAGAAATTGTTGTTTGAATCATAGATAATTAATTTGAATTTTGTTATTATTTTTGACTATTTATGAATTTTGAAACGATCCCCCCAACGGACGGGTCCTTCGAACGAGCCTGGTTCCCAGCTATAAATATCGTTGAAAGAAAGAGTTTGTGGCTTTAAATTTTGAAAACCAGCATATATGAAAAAAAGATTCTTTTTCTACCAGTGGACCGAGATTCACTACCCCATGGAATGTTTTCAAATGACATCAATTTGTCTCCCAAGACACTTTTCTGCTCCGTTGCCGGTTCATAGAGTGTTCAATTATCTGGCTTATTTACCACCCTTTCGAGAGTCATCTTCATCACCTCGTCGTCATCGTCGGAACGATGTTGCGAGCTTCGACGTGTAGTCAATTAGGTTTGAAAACTGTTCTTTGAACTCGCTGAACAGCTTCCGCCAGGCGTTATGGTTCTCGTTTAACGCCCGGCTGCCATCAAATGTGTACCCGCTTCATAAGAGCGACCCATAACTTTATTAATTTAAGCACTCCTCGGTTGTCATTAATTTCGGTAGCGTTGTCAGCGAAACGGTATCAATGGCACACGAAGGTAGCCCGCTGCGTGTGTCTGTCAACTTCCTGACACGTGGAAGCTTTCACGTGGCACCAAAGCAATCCTTCAAAAGCGCCTCATGCACACTGCAAGGATGGCTTGCGAGTTTCAAACTTGCTGTAGATAGGCAATCTCCCATGCCAATCCATTTGGGATTAGGCCTCTCAGAGAAGTCTGAAATGGGGGATGAATCCTTCAAAGCTCAGAATCGCGCCCGTTTGTTTGTCATGGGATACGAAAATCAACTGCTCATACAGGCCCCTTCCGATTTTGGCAACACACTCAAACGTTTTCTGTTGCCAATAACTAACGGATTTTTCTCATTTATTTCGTTACTTTATACTAAAACAATGTGTATTGTTCTCACCAAGAATGCTATTTTACGTCATTTTTTTTACAAATTTTAGTCATTTTTATTTATTTTTTATCATGTTCAAGAGCCATTTAGAACTTTTCTTGTTTTGTTCATTACTTTTGTTTTCATTATATTTGTAGCTCTTGGGATTTTAGATTTTTGTAAGCAATGTGTTATATTTTTCAGTGATGAGTTCCGAGTAGGCCTTGCTCGAGTGCGGACGCGTTTTTTCAGTTTTCTCTTTGCGCTTTTTGGGAATTTTTGGAAATTTTTCTTTCTCAATGAAATACTAGTGGTTTGAGTAAGAATGTGAGGTGAAATGTACATAAATTGAAGAATTGTTTTAGCGAGTCAAGAAGAGATGATGTGTTCAGTTGAATTTAAAAAGTACTCGTGTGATTTGTGGCTGAAAAAGTATAGAATGCGAACGAAAACGGATGTCATAATGCGGAGGCCGGTAGTCGGGGATAACAAGAACAGCAAATCAATTACCTAGATTAAGTCCAAATCGAGTGAAGCAGCATTGCCTCGGTTCGGTAGCGTGAACTTAGTCTTTCTCATTCCTTCTCATATATCAATACCATACAAAACATGATACCGATGGAAAATAGTAATTTGGTTGGTCGTGGGCAGGCTTCTTCGATTCTCTTGATTTTTGCTCACTTTTTCTCATCTGCTTGTAAAACGCCTGGGAGAAAAATGCTTTCTCACACTTAAAGCGATCAAGCAGCCCACGTTTTGTTGCAGAGCATTTAAAAAACGCAGTTACCCAATTTCATTCTCACAGGGAGAAATGTTCATCAGCTTCTCAGTTGCTGGCTGAGAAATCAACGACCGAACAGAGTTGTGATGCTTCGGTTGTGGTTTATTTCAGCACTAGTTGAATTCTAATTTCTACCTGTCAAATTTTTCAATTTATGTTTGTCAAAGTTCTCAATGTCGAAATCAAAAACATATTTTTTTCAAACTCCAAGGCCCCCGAAATGTCTGAAATTTCCAAAAGTTTCAAACTTTATTAACTCTGCATGCCAGAATTATTGAACGTCCTCTTCACTGCCTTCACTGAGCAATTCGTTTCACTGATCACACGTAGCGCTGATGAGGTGTTTTCAGAGTCACACACCAACAGTGCTCTGACAGTAGAAGAGTGATCATTCGTTAGAGAAAAATTTTCTCACCGCTCACTCAGCAGAAGATGATGAAATGCTCATTAAAAATGGACTCACAATTATTCGGAGCGAAGAAGTTCACTGTCTCTTTTTGGTCAAGATGAGCAAAATGAAGCCTGGTCGTGGGTCGTTGTTTTCCGAAATTGTTTATTTTTTTTCAATTTCTGTTTCCAGTAGTTGCTATCACGTCACACAGGTTGCTTTGATTGATTAAAATATAAGATGCTAAAAGCCAAAATGTTATGCGTAGGTATTCCCCACATTTTTTTTTAATCGAAGTGATGTAAAAAAAAATCCGATAAAAATTCTTTTTCAGTTTTTGAGTTGATGCTTTACAATGATAATTTAATTAAAACTGCGTTTAAATGAAATACTAATTTTAATGCAAGTAATAAGATCCAACCAGGTTGGCAATGAAATTCACTCCTTTATCAGTCTGTTTAATCTTTTTCCATATTGTTTTTGCCCAAAGTATTGCACCCACAGTCTAAAGTGTTTTTTATTGGAACTTTTATTATGATTGTAATATTTTTGAATATGAGGCATAGTTTAGCAATGCATCGATTCGTTTGTGCAACAGTTATTCCACAATATGAATGGCAACATTATTTGTATTACATAAAAATATTTTCAACTGTTGAGAAAATTGAAAAGGTTATTGATCAAAATCAGATGTTCAGTCCAAACAATACAAACTATTTAAATTTCGCGTTGTTGTCCTTATTTAAATTATATTTATATGAATCTCAAAATGCCAACCCCGTCGGTGGTCAGATTATAAAACAGTTGAGGCCATAGCGTAGATAGGTATACCCAGAGAAATTTAAAGGGAAATAATTTGCATTCTTGTAAAAGAAACAGAGTATCTATTTTGCTTGTAATACTTTGTTCTGTTTTTTGTTGTTATTAGTTTTTTGGTTGTTTACACTCTGTCCCAGAAAAACAGTTCGTTAGGGTTGAAATATGATTTCTTAAATCTTATATAGTTCAATCGTACATTAATCATTCATGCGAATTCATTAAAAGGCCTCATTAGGAGCGAATAGGAGTTTCAATAGGAAACGTAGGAAGTATAGGAGACTAGGAGCACAGGTTAAAAGTGGTTACTTTACCTACCAAGGTAATCTCCCATGCCACAATACCTTTTCCCAAACATTCAGCGTGAAGATCTGTGGAGGGATGGCGTACAGCCGGCCTCCGCTAAACATATCTTCACATGTGCTGCACTTCCCTTCCTCCTATCGACTACATGGACTTGGCCGGCGTCGTTATTGGTTCATTTTAAAGTATGAGATTCTCAAAACTGCACAGTGAGATTGTGATGCTTGTTCCCAGCACCTTTCATTTGGTTCATTGTGCAATGGTGATTATCTCGAACCAATCACGGAGTGCAACCATTATGCCATTGGCCAGGAGGGGCCGCAGGTGGACCGTAGTTGATAGCAAGCTCAAGCTCAAGCTCAAGCAATGTGTTATATTTTTCAGTCTATCGTTTGTTTTGTTTTTAATTTTTAAATTTTTATAGTTTTTGTGTTTTAAAGGGCGAACATGAAACTAATGCGACACATTCAACAGGGCATAACTTTTTTTACCATTGGGTAAAAATTAACCAAATTTTGCACACTTTCTCATTTATGTGTAATGTTTACATGCTGTCAAACTCGAAGTCGTGTTTTTCGATTCAACGAAAATGGGGGTGAATCAACGCGAGTCGAGAGAACAAATTCTTTCCAAACACCTGGAATTTCCTGACGTGTCGCACCGGCAGTTAGGAAAAATGTTAAACATGCACCATTCAATCGCCTGCAGAGTGTTGAAGCTGTTCCAGGAGCGGTTGACGTTGGACCACGGCAAAGGAGTTGGAAGAAAACCGGGACCGGAGAACAAAAAGACGGCGGGAAAGGTGAAGCGGATGATTACCTAAAGCAAATCCCAACGTCTCAATTCGTGATTTAGCTAAAAAGATCGGCATGTCGCAGAGCTACGTCCAGAATGCAAAGAAGAGAGCTGGACTACATATATACAAGGTACACAACTTCCCAGATCGCGATGATCGGCAACAATCGACGGCTAAAACTCGGGCACGGAAGCTCTACGTGAAGATGCTGACAAAATATGGCTGCTGTGTGATGGACGACGAAACGTATAAAGAAGCCGATTTTAAGCAAATTCCGGGGTTGGAGTTTTTCACCGGCAAGAGCAAGTTCGATGTGGACGACAAATTTAAGAAGAAGAATATGTCAAAGTTCACTCTCAAATATCTCGTTTGACAGGCCATCTGCTCTTGCGGACAGAGGAGTGAGCCTTTCGTGACAAAGGACACAGTAAATGGCGAAATTTACAAATCTGAGTTCCATGAACACGCCTCACTGTCCGGAGCTGCGCCCGGTGAAGCAGTACTGGGCATCATGGAATGGGAACTTCTGCAGAGCAAGAAGACAGCCAAAGACGAGAAGGACCTGCTAAGAAGAAAAAAACTGAGAAACTGGTACCGGATGACCCTGTAAAGACTTCGATGGAGGACATCAAGCGAAAATGTTCCATTTTACACTCAAGGCTCCATTGATTAACTTTTCTTTTGATTTTTGGAGTAAATATATGTATAAAAACAATCTAAAATTTTAATATGATTCTAAACATTATAAGAAAATTGGCATTACATTTTCGGTTGCGCAATAATTTCGAGTTCGCCCTTTAAAGCAGGATATCTTTTTTAAAGTAAGATTTTCTTTTACCGGAAAATCCGGAATAGATGTTTTTTCAACAATTCAAACATCAAAGAAACACTCAAATATTGCAAAGGTGTCCGATATTATTACAAGCAATTTAAAAATAAAATTATTTTTTGATGACCTTTTCATTCGCTGCCAGTAAATAGTTGATTCCAGCAGATTTGCAGACCCATCTGAGGAAAAGTTAGTGTATTTGTGTGTGTTTGTGTCTTACAAAATTCAACAACGAGACTGAGAAGAAGCATAAGGAAGACCGTTTGGTCCTCGGTCGAAAAAGTAGGTAAGGTCAAGCGCTCGGTCGGCGCTAAAGTTGGTCAAGATCCGTTTCCGGTTGCATCCTGGTTTGGCTGCCCGTTTGTCTGTGTCGGTCGTAACCTGTCGGCATGTTGTTGTTCCCATCTTGAATGTTTTGCCCGAAGAAAGCAAGTTGGCAGACGAACACGGTGATGATGACATGTGGGTTTTAGGCAGGAACAAATGTTCTCGGCTTTGCGGGGCCCTGATGACGGTGACATCTAGCTAGGCTAGCAAAAGTGGTTTGGGAGCTCGCAAGACAAATATGAAACATAATGGGAAGAGCTAGGTTTGGTTTATAGTGAAATGTTTAGAAATGTCTTTAGTTATAGTGGAGATAAGGACATAACGTGCACCCGGGGCACAATGACAAGATTCCAACGATTTGATTTCCCCATCAAAGGAATACTTACGATTTTAAGTAATTTCAGTGAAACGAAAAAAAACTTTCCTCAATCGAGATTTGAACTCCAAGTCCTCCGAGACTGCTGTCTTATATCTTACCACTATGCCAACTCATCAGCAAGGTTGCCGAAATCACAGAAAAATCTATAATTTCACAGAATTTTGAGCCAATTCTCATCACACAATCTGTGTCACAGAACACAGTTTTAAAAATATTCACAGATTTGACAGAATTTAAAAAATTTGGACGTTTTTTCGAAATTTAATTTTTTAAGTCAATATTAATTTTGGATAATTATTTTTTAATTGAAAAAAAAAGATAAAAATGGTAATGGTTATTGATTTTTGTTATATAAAATGTAAAAAAGACGCGATTTGACATGACTTTTGAATGAAATCAATGGAAAAAGCGTCACAGAATTTTTGGGTTAAATCACAGAAAATCAGTTTTTTTTTGTCAAAACACAGAATTTTTTTTGGCAACCTTGCTCATCAGATGATATGAATCACGCTATAGCTCTATAGGTGATATTTTCTTTTAAGGAACCGGTCAAAGGATGAAAGGAAGAGACTAGATAGAATGTCAATCAAACATGAAAAACTCTTGCGTCGAGCTTAAAATGAGTCACTGGATGTGGTTTAAAATATTCTACAGCTAATGTTGCTGAAAATTTTTAATACTACAAAAAAAAATTTCCTCCAACAAGAATTCCAATAATCCTTTTATCGATCCATTTCATCTGATGAACATTTTAACTTTTGCTAGTTATTGTAAACCAGTTCTTTTTAATATCGTTGTTTACAATCCTTAAGCCCAGTTCTTTTTAATGAATTTTAATGAAAAGTTATTCTTTTGAAAAGTTAGCTTGTAATCATCACTATTACCAATACAGTATGTAACATTAAATCGAATGCCGCCATCTTGGATTACAAGATGGCTTCATCCTACGATTTGCGACTTCTACACTAGAAATTCAGCCTTTACTCCAATCATGAGTTCCTCAATTTTCAACGCCATTGGCATAAGATGTGAACGCTAACGGCGATGATTCGATTTGAGACCGCTCGCAAAAACCTCCTTGCAAAGGTATTGCTAAAGCTTCAATTAAATACATACTTTCCCATTTTTATTGGGGCTACTGGGTACCTGTTTTAATAAGGCACTCAATGCGCATTTAAAACTAGCGTTCAAGCCAAGTTGAAAAACTGTTTTATTAGAACAGTGGATGTAGGCACGATAAAACTAAACGACAGATCTTTTGACAATCGAGCAGAACGTAAACACGCTTAATCTTTTTTACCTCTTTTTGAGATATTTATAACGACAGTATTGAATCCAGTGCGAGTAGAATTTAGTCCTGAAGGTATAGTTCTCAGAAAAAGCTTCATTCAACACCGCATAAAGTACTTGTTTTATTTATCAATCTCTGTCTCTATATATCTCTGTCTCCATATTAACGTCATTCAATGCAGAGTTAACAAAATTCTTTCCGGATAAACTACCCTTGAAAATTTCTTGAAGACTGCAGCCACCAGCATCTCCTGAGCAAAGACTAAGCTTTCATCAGCTTCAACAACTTTCGGATGACATAGTCAGAATGAAGACCACTAGCATTGGCCGATCATTGAAAATTACGATTTATTTTTATGAAGAGATTAACCACCGTAATTTTTGTTTGTTACTTTGATTTATCGGCCTAGCGGTGAAAAGTGATGTCCTTTTTAGTGGGGACATCTAAAGATTATGAAATGTTTATATAGATGGATAGAAGGTTAGAAGAAATGAAAGATGGTGAAAATGAGCGGGTAGAATTTGTCTAGAAGCATTACCATCACATACCAAATTTTTTGTTCCTCACGAGCCTACTACTATGAAGTGGTAGATACAGATAGAGTTGCATCTACCACCACACATTAGTAGGCTTAGCGTGGTCCGCCCCACAAGCGAGAACTTGTAGTGCGGACGAACAAAAAGATGGTATGTGATCGCTCAGATAAGCTCCCTTTAACTCAGAAACGCATCTATCGATGTTTAAGTCTTCTCAGTTTGTTATCTTCGCATTCGTTACATGCGGGGTTTGCATGCGAAACGGTACGGTCGATAGTCTGATAGTGACCAACCACCGGTGCTATGATGTCGTGTTTTTTATTTCTTTTTGGCCAAAGTTATTTAATTTTATGAAGAGATTAACCACTGTAATTATTACGGTGGTTAATCTCTTCATAAAATTAAATAACTTTGGCCAAAAAGAAATAAAAAACACGACATCATAGCACCGGTGGTTGGTCACTATCAGACTATCGACCGTACCGTTTCGCATGCAAACCCCGCATGTAACGAATGCGAAGATAACAAACTGAGAAGACTTAAACATCGATAGATGCGTTTCTGAGTTAAAGGGAGCTTATCTGAGCGATCACATACCATCTTTTTGTTCGTCCGCACTAGAAGTTCTCGCTTGTGGGGCGGACCACGCTAAGCCTACTAATGTGTGGTGGTAGATGCAACTCTATCTGTATCTACCACTTCATAGTAGTAGGCTCGTGAGGAACAAAAATTTGGTATGTGATGGTAATGCTTCTAGACAAATTCTACCCGCTCATTTTCACCATCTTTCATTTCTTCTAACCTTCTATCCATCTATATAAACATTTCATAATCTTTAGATGTCCCTACTAAAAAGGACATCACTTTTCACCGCTAGGCCGATAAATCAAAGTAACATTACGATTTATTTAAAGCGTAAAGCAGTTCTGATTATCGTAAGCAAAACATCCGAAGCACGTTTTATCACTTCCAATTGCAACAATAACCATTATAGTTCAATATGCTGCATATTATTAATAATAGCGTTTCCTAAACCGTTAGCATTCTGTTTGCAGAAAAGTTTTCCGATACAACTGTTTTAAAAGTTTTTAACAGTTACAAAACCTAACAACACATTCAAAATACAATCATTTCGGAATTCACGATTCAGGAAATGTGTTTTACAATTTCTATAATCGTTTGCTAAACGTTCTTTACGCTCCATCAAATCGCCGTTTGAAGATTTAAGACATCGTTGGGTTATA
This sequence comes from Uranotaenia lowii, assembly GCF_029784155.1. Lineage (NCBI taxonomy): Eukaryota > Metazoa > Arthropoda > Insecta > Diptera > Culicidae > Uranotaenia > Uranotaenia lowii. Next base: position 147,220,922 of record NC_073691.1, read on the forward strand.
ATTCTCATTTATGCGGGTTATTATTCAGCTTTGAGGCCAGGCTTTTGATGACAGAAAATGATCTATTCCAAAACAGTCTGAGGTTATTTGATAACAATACCTACTTTTTATTCAAAGATATTTAACCATCCTCATAGTCAAAAGGAAACAAAACAAAAAGTTTCATTAATGCCATTTGCCGAGCAACAAATCGAAATGTTCTTATTTATTGCGACAAACTTATCTTACTAAAAAATGGATAAATCCATCATAAGCGTGTATTCCATTTAGAGAAATGTCAAACGAAGCTGTGATTCAAGGTCTCTTGAAACCATTTTAATACTTTTTGTTGAAATTGTTTTACTACAACATTTTTCAAACCGGCATAAAACCATTTTAAAACTGTTTCACAACTGCTTTACGATGTTAAACAATAAATTACTGAACGCCATGTTGATTGTGAAATTGAATCGAAATTACTGACGCCATCTTGCTGGAAATATTATTATAATACTAAAAACTAGACATGTTCATCAAATCAAATCAATCAAATTTGACAATGTTTGCGGTACTTTTTTTTGTATAGGTAACTAGCTGATCCCGTACGAACTCCGTTTCGCTTTCAACTTGGAATATGTCATGAACAGTTTGTATGAAAGTCAGTTTGTATGCTACTAAATTTGAAATCAGGAATCAATTAATCGTCCGAAACCCCCCCGTGTATAAATTTCAACCCCTTTCGGTGTCCTCTTATACAATCTGAAATCGATTGCTTTTCCCTCAAAACTCCTGTGCGCAAATTTTCGAAGCAAAGCATTGTATTATAACGTCAATATGGCTAAAAACAGTGAAAAATTAATTTGTATGGTCGACTCCTTTCGTCGACCCCTGACAAAACATTTGACATCTGGAATCGATCGCCCAACCCTGAAAACTACCGTGTGTAAATTTTTCATCGCAATCCGATGTATAATAACGACGAAATTGCAAAAATATTGAAAGGTTAATCTGGATGACTCCCTTTGCCGGCCCCTTACACTGAATTTAATACCTGAAATCCATTGCTCGTCTCTCAAAACTCTCGTGTACCAATTCGATGTATAATAACGACAATATCGCATCAATAGTGAATAGTTAATATGGACGACCCCTTTAGAAGACCCCTGATTTTAGTTCGGATAAGTGAAATTAGTTGTTTGTCCCTAATAACTCCTATGTGCGAATTTTCATCCCAATCCGATGTATAAAATTGTCAAAATCGCTAAGATACTGAAAATTTAATATGGACAACCCCTTTTGCCGATCCCGTAAACTTAATTTGATACCTCAAATCGATTGCACGTCACTCAAAACTATCGTGTACCAATTTTCATCTGAATACGATGTATAAAAACGTCAATATCGCAAAAACATCAAACAGTTAGTATGGACGACCCCTGTGGCCGTACACAAAATTTGACAACTGAAATCGTATTCTCGTATATTTGTATTTCAAAACATTCATGTGCAAATTTTCAACACGATCCGACGAAAAATAACGTCAATATCGCGAAAACAATATTTGTCTTGTATGGACGACCCCCTTCAGAAGGTGTCATCCGAAAATCTAAAAACATTTTTCATCATTTCTGGTCCTAATGAGCATCTATGCCAAATTTCAGTCCTCTAGCACTTAAGACGGTACGTCAAAATAAGTTTAGAAAATGAATTCGAAACATTCTTTCGACAATTTTGGGGAAAAAATTCAACAGTGTTTAAAGTCGCTACTATTACTATTGCTTGAAATTCAAATTAAACGGTTGATTGGCTTTTTATTAAAATTTATGTGAGAGTGTTTTCTTCTCGATCGGTTGCAAAATCTAGACATTATGGCAGAAACATCCCAAGCAACCAAAAGTCCCATAAAACAGGTACAAAAACGCTTACTCAGCCCCATCATTGATATGAAGTACGTTCTATGCAGCTCAAAATTTAAGTTCTTATTGATACTTTCAAGTTCCAAAACAAGTCTTAATGATCTTCTCTTCAGCTTCCAACGGCCTCTTAATTCAGCTTCCAAAAAATCGCAAAATGAGCAAAAAAATTTCTCTCTATCTCAACTGAACCGTTGGCTTCGGTTCATATCACCTTCTCTTGATTATTCACTGTGTTCTGTACCGGTGCCGCCATGATGCCACGCGCCGGATTCCAAACTCGACAAATTGCTCAATTGCTTCTTTCCTACATTTCCTACATATATCGCATCAGAATGGTCACTCAAGTACAAAATTACTTATTGAAAAAAAGCTTGCCCGGCTTGGGGATCGAACCCCGACCTTCGTGGTGAGAATCGAACACGCTACCACGAGACCACGCCTAGATGTTGTTCTAACTGAAACTAAAACTCGAAGAGGTGATTTGATTTTGAAAGCACATCAATGCACTTTTTGTGACTTATCGAATCCCGTTTGATCACTTTTGTGTCTTTTATTTGACTTACCAAATCCCGTATTGAGCACTTTTGTGCCCTTTATGTGACTTAAGTCCCGTATAACGTACGTATAGATCACTTTTGCAGCTTTCAAGTACGTTAATGAGCACATATAGTTCACTAATGGGAATTGGGCAAAACAAGTCACATACAACGTACATATTAATCACTTTTGCAACTTTAAAGTTCATTAATGAGTACATAAAGTTCACTAAAGGGAATTGGGCAGTTGATTCTCTTTGTCAGCCAATATGTAACTTTCAATGCCTTCATTCAAGTAAATATGTGACTTTTGGTTGCTTGGGATGTGCTATTTGTTTATGTGCACGACTCTTTTGCTTGACCTTCACACTTAAATTGGTATCAATTAAAACAATTATTGCACAAAACACTGAACTTTCAATGAAACCCTCTTTTTCTTTCCCATGGCCCGAAATTCGATAATTGAAACCAATTTTACGTTCCTCAAAACTCCCTTGTGCCATTTTTTCTTTTCAAATTATATGTAAATTACCGTCAGGAACTTGAAAACAGGGAACAGTGAATATAGACGCCCCTTGCGCCGACCCTTGTCACGGAACATGCTACCTGGAGTCGATTGCTCATAGTTTATAACCCTCATCTGAACATTTTCATCTCAATCCGATGCATGATCACGACAATATCGCGAAAACAGTGAGCAATTAACATGGACGGCCTTTTTTTTGACCACGATTCAAAACTTGACACTTGAATTCAATTATCTTTTCTGTTAAACTCTCATGTGTCAATTTTCATTACAGTTCTATGCTCAATCAAGAAAATATCTTAAAAACAGTGAACAGATAATAACCCCTTTTGCCGACTCCTGAGTCAAGATTTGAAACCTGAAAGCAAAAGAGCGTCCCTCAAAACTCCTATGCGGAAATTTTCATCTGAATTCAATGTAGAATAACGTCAAAATCGCAAAAACATTAAAGTTGGGTATGGACGACTCCTTCAGCCGACTTCTGATCCGCAATTCGAAACTTGAAATCGATTGCTCGTCCCTCAAAACACTCATGTGCAAATTTTCATCACAATACGATCTATAATAACGCCAATATCGCAAAAACATTAATCAGTGAATATGGACGACCCCTTTGGCCGACCCCTGACCCTAAATTTGATAACTGTAACCGATTGTTCGTCTCTCAAAAGACTCATGTGCAAATTTTCATCACAATCCGGTGTATAATAACGCCAATATCGCAAAGCATTAATCAGTGAATATGGACGACCCCTTTGGCCGACCCCTGACCCTAAATTTGATAACTTTAATCGATTGCTCGTCTCTCAAAACACTCATGTGCAAATGTTCATCACAAACCAATGTAAAATAAAGCAAATATCGCAAAAACATTAATCAGTGGATATGGACGACCCCTTTTGCCGACCCCTGACCCTAAATTTGATAACTTTAATCGATTGCTCGTCTCTCAAAACACACATGTGCAAATTTTCATCACAATCCGATGTATAATAACGCCAATATCGCAAAAACATTAAACACTGAATAAGGACGACCCCTTTTGCCGCCCCTGACCCTAAATTTAATAACTGTAATCGATTGTTCGTCTCTCAAAATACTCATGTGCAAATTTTCATCACAATCCGACGGAAAATAACGTCAATAACGCGAAAACAACATTTGTCTTGTATGGACGACCCCCATCGGAAGGGGTCATCTAAAAATCTATAACATTTTTCTTCATTCCTAGTCCTAATGAGCATCCATGCCAAATTTCAGATCTCTAGCTCTTAAGACGGCTGAGTCTATAGAGGACAAACAAACAAACAAACAAAAAAACAAACATACAGATAATTGCTTTTTATATACAGTGAGCGAAATAAGAATAGCACCACTATGTGTTTTGCTTGTTAAAATATGAATGATTGAAAATCACCAAAACTTTGTTCTATAAATTGTTTTGAATTGTTTAACGGATAAATCAAGCATAAGTTTACTTTTTTTGGACGTTGCAATTGGCGTTGAGGACCAAAACTATGGAAAAAGGATGCGAAATAAGAATAGAACCACTTGTGTTTTTTCAACAAAAACAAGATTATTTCTTAAAATTTACTTTGTAAAAGTGAATAATAATGCTTCTACGAATTATCTGAATAGATAACTGTATTTTAAGGAGTTTTCTAGGATTTCAAAGATTTTCAATGGTTTTAAAAGGGGGTTTTAAGAGATGCTCCTCTAGCGTTTAGGAATTTGATACTTGAGCTATAATACTTTATCAAACTGTTTTATTTCTTCATTTTCATTCATAAGTATGATGCAAATTGACGAAACATAGATTTGACGCTGAATTTGAATAAAAAAACAGGCTTCAAATTCAAAAATACTAATGTTTTTAAATAGTCAAACGTTATTTTTCTAGTTTCAAGTCATAGATGGCAGCACTATCTTGCAATTAAACCGAATTGATGCCCATTTTCGAATATTTTGGATTAATTTAGGTGTGCTGGATGATTTTGGTCAAGAAATAAGTACTTGGTACCGTGTGACCGCCTTGGAAATTCGAAGATCACAATATCAAAAAATAAGAATAACATCAAGGACCCATAAAAGTGAATTTCTTGGACCGATAATCAGAATAATTTTGTACTTTCCGATGGAACTTGATGAAGCAGATAACTAGCAGTATTATTGGTATGATTTGAAATTGAATCGGAAGTTGAGATGAGCAGGAATTTTGGCGGTGTTATATTATTGTGCTGGTGTTTTTTTTAGCAAATCCGGAAAAGATTTCTGCAGAGTGAACTCCAACAAAACTGTCTTGGAAAACTACCTCGAAATGATGAATATGGGCTTTAATAAACCTGAAAAATTAATATTGAGACTTAATTTGGTTTAAACGGCAAGATAGAGCTGCCATCTATGACTTGAAACTGGAAAAAGTGATGTTTATTGAAAAAAAAAATCTAAGTTTATGAATTCTAACCTGTTTTTTTCTGATTTAAAATAAACCGAAAATGTTTGATTCATCATTTTACGTCATTTTAATGAAGAAAGTAAGTAGTTTTGTAAAGAATTACAGCTCAAATATCAAATTGCTTAGTTCTAGAAGAGCATGTCTTAAAACTCCCTTTTAAAAACTTCGAAAATCTTTGGAATTCTAGAAAACTCCTTAAAATACAGTAAACTATTCAAATAATTCGTAGAAGCATTATAATTCACTTTTACACAGTAAATTTTTAGAAATAATCTTGTTTTTGTTGAAAAAACACAAGTGGTTCTATTCTTATTTCGCACCCTTTTTCCATAGTTTTGGTCCTCAACGCCAATTGCAACGTCCAAAAAAAGTAAACTTATGCTTGATTTATTCGTTAAAGAATTCAAAACAATTTATAGAACAAAGTTTTGGTGATTTTCAATCATTCATATTTTAACAAGCAAAACACATAGTGGTGCTATTCTTATTTCGCTCACTGTATATAGATGAATTTCAATGCAAAACAAAAATTGCATTATTTGAGCAAATTAATATGTTCCTTAAATAATATTTTTTTAATTAAAAATATTCTTAAACTGTGTTCAACCTTGATTTTCTTTGAGGCGCGCTTGATGCTATTTCGTATATATTTCACCAGAAATCTGAGGTTACAGGAAGTTTCATGCTAAGATATATTGAAAATGAAAATGAGAACATTTTTAAAATATTTTAAATGGAATCTCCCACAGTAAAATTTCTATCAGATTCCACTACTGCCACGATAGATGTACGCTTAGAGTTAAGGAAAAGGAATCTCTTCGAGGAAACATCAAGTTTCATTGAGATCCTGTATGTGTTTGTGTTTGTTTAAGATGATTTAAAGGTCATAAAAGCTTATTTCGTGGTGCTCAAAAATTATAATATTTGCGTCACTTGAGAACCTAGCTGGTTATCTTTTAATTTCTGTAAAGATGATAAGGATATTTCTTTTTTTGTACGAAACAAACAGTCAAGAAAATTTGTTTAAAAAATTACTTTTTTTTTGTAGAAAAGAGGAGTGCATATTATGCCCCAGGTGCTCGTAATGCCCTTATCTTCCCTATGGCTTCACGTGATATCCATTTCCATCTTTTTTCACAGATTCCGGAACTTTTTTTACCATGGTTTTCGGGAATAAATTAAGTACATATTTTTAAATAAAGATTTTTTTTGTCAAAAATAGGACAGGTAGTAAGCCTAACTGCTGCTATTTAAAACATTCAGCTCTGCAATACTTGACTTCGCTGTTAAAGATCTGAAGAAACGTCATCTCTCAACGTCGTCCTCGGACATTCTTTACAATCGTTGCAGAAATGAAAAACCTGAACAAAACTAGCCTCTTGAACTACCGGAATAAAAAAAAAATAGCCCATCAAACGACACCAAAGGATCCACATTCAGAACAATCTTGACCTTAACGGATTGCAGCCTCCCGGCAGATTTCCCTCGAGGGAAACGTATAAGAGAAAATTGAACAAGTTGAAATGAACTTCTGGCTCCAAGGCGTGCTCGGTAGATTTGTTCGTTTCGTATTGCCTGATTTTCTCAGCTTATCAAGGAGGAAGAAAATATTCCGTGACCGGGAAGACCGGAGGAAAATTGGATCCCCTTGATGGGAAATTGGTCGACAATACTTATCCGGGTCGAGGCAGTTACAATGATAATGGGAAGAAGACGCGAAAAGGCAGGAGATAATAATAAAAGAATCAGACGAAGAAATGAAAAACGCAAAAAGAAGAAAAAAAACTTACCGGTGGCTCCTCGTTAACGTCGATGATAGTAATAATCAGGAGTCCTTCTCCTTGCTGGACGGCTGGAGCCGTCGTATCCGTAACTAGGACCGTGATCCGGACAACCTGTCGAAGAAAATGAAATTGAAGAACACGATATTAGTTATTGAAATTCAAGACAAAATGTTAGATAATATTTTCAGTGACTTTATTTTAACTCTAAACTGCCATTTCGGCTATTTATTTTACCAACTATTTATATATTTGCCAAACTTTCACAATGTGTTCAGTAAAAAAAATACCGAAAACCATGATTTGGTTACAAATTTAAAGTTTGTTTAGTAAACATTGCGGTATTCCGGTAAAAGCTATCATACACCATCATCCATCATATTTCTGAAGATTGGTCAGTGATGTGATCATTTTCAGGTACGAAACCAAGACGAATGCAATTCTTAAACATTAGATTTGTTTTGAATAGAGTTGTTTTTGACATTTCTCACGCATACTTGCTGAGATTGTGCAGATGAGCTGGGACAATTAACCTCAAAAACTCTCGGTACAAAAATACGGTCAGCTGGTCGTTGATGAGGTTGATTTTCCCAATGCTGTGAAGTATTGGTGGAACTACCAGCATAATATTACGAACACTTCGAACTACAAATAGGACTACTAGACTTACCGCGAAATCATCCCGCTGCAGCCGCCGATTGACGTACACTTTCCCGGTTCGGTCGATGGTGAACATGTCCTTGAAGTCCTCGGCCCCGACATCGCCCTCGGTCACTTCCTTGCCGTTTTTGTCCACGGCCGTAATTGGTTCGGTGGCCGCATAGTCGAGGGCCTCGCTGCTGGCCACATCCGGATCCAGGGCCACCAGGGTATGAACCAGGGTCCCAACCGGGGCATCCTCGCTAATTTCGGCCCGTTGCGTCGTCGGCGTGAAATAGGGTGCCTTATCGTTGCTATTGATGATGCTCACCGTCAGGGTGGTGGTGCCGGAAAGGCTCGGGGTCCCCAAATCAGAGGCCACAATTTCCATCTGGTAGGTATTGCGACGGTCATAGTCCAGCTTCCGGGCAATCGTTACCACCCCGGTCCGATTGTCGATGGCGAAATCGTCGAAATTGCCCTGCTGAATGCGGTACCTGAAGGCAGGGAAGAAAAGGAGAAAGCAAAACATGTAATACCCATCAACATGGAAGCGCGGCCCATCTTCGGAAGCCGACGCAATAATTACTTATTTCTGGATAAATTACTACAGGATGGGAAATGAGCTAATTAACTGTTCGATTGAAAGCGTATGCTGGTGATTGGATGGAGAAATAAGAATCCGATAATTGAGATTAACATCTTTTAGCACATTCAGGGATTTACTGCTGAATCCCGAATATAAACTGGAGCGGAGATTTATTAGAATTGATTTTTTTTTTTACTTCTAGCTTGATTTTCTCAAGCAGAACTTAGCCTCGATCTCAGAACCATAATGGAATAAAAATGGCTACCCAATAACAATTCATATTAAAGTAGGCTTACCTGATACTTTCAAAAAGAAAGTGGGACATTTCACGAAAAAAGCAGGTCACAGCCGAAAAAATCGGGACATTTAAGAAACTATTAAAAAAAGCTTAAAGCTTAACCATTAGTCAAAGTTGTTCTTAAAAAGAACTCTTGGGTTATTTTTAACGCGGATTTATTTTGCTCAGTTTTTCCAACATGACTTCTAATTACACGATATTTGCAAAAAACACGGTTATTATCCACGGTTCTCGCGAATTAACACGTTATTTGAGAGAAAAGTCTTACATGTAAATGGCGGATTTTATACCGCGTAAAAAATCGTTGAGTAATAACAAGTATACTTCATTTTTATTAAAATTTGAAATTCAATTGAATCAAAAAAGGTGCTGTAATACAAGGCAGTTAAATAAGGATTCCGGAGAAAAATCTATGAACATTTGGAAGCAACATAAACAATATTTTCTTCATACCAAATTTATTAACATTTGATTGGTTGAACGTACTCTAAGAAGCTTAACTGAATCAGAATCTTACTATAATGCTCAAAAATTGAGAGTAGTTTAGTATTGTCTCATATAAACTTTGAAAAAAACTGCTTATTTTGAGAAAAAAAAACGTACCGTAAACTGGGGGAACTTTTCACGTTTTACATTCATTTATGAATATTTTGGAAGGGGTTGCATTTACGTAATAGCTTAAAATTTTAAACACTTACTGAGGTGAGGAGTATAAAACATTATCAATGATTGCACTAAATTTATATGACATTGGTGGTTTAAATTAAATGTTTGTTACAAAACCACATTTCGAGTTTCGGGTTAACTTTGATGACTATGGGTTCAACTTTTTTTTTAAATTTTTGTTATGGTGCCATTTAGCACAGAAGGCATAAACATTATTAACGGTAATTTTTAATAGGATTAAACTAATTTTTTTAACGTTTTTTTTTTAATATTTATAATCAAAAGTTGAACAATGTTACTGCATACATATAGGGGTAAAAAATATAAAAATTGGCCTCAAAAACAAATGAAATTATGCCTTCATGCAATTCCCTAGGTCCTCACACTGTTCCCATGTTCTTTTTTTATTTATACATTTGTCCATTTTTTACTATACGGGCTTTCTCATGGAAAATCATCGCATTTTTTTTTCTATATCCAAAAATTATCACCGAAGTACCATACAAATAACACTTAAACCAAACCTAAACAAGGAAAAAAGATGAACTGTCACATAAAACAACCCATTTGCTCCTAAATGCTTAGATTTGATTAGGATTAATGCTTGTTTGTGAGCCTTCGAAAAACCAGATATTTTAAGATTTTAAAATGACATTTGAAGTAATATCAAAAATCTTCTAATAAAAACCAAATTTAGCTTATTTTTAACCCAATTTATAGGCTTTCAAACGTAGTGAACAGTTTTCAGATATTTTAACTATTTACTTAGTTAATGATGACTATCTGCAAAAATTTCCTGTTGATCAAAGTTACCCCGGTGATCTAAGTTCCCACAGTTAGATAACGGTATTAGTATTATTTTTTGTGTTGAACCAATGAAATCAAATTGAGGCTTAAGTTAAGGTTGCCATCCGTCTCGCTTTTTTTTTTTTTTAATTTGGATGGATTTTAACAATCCGTCTCGCAAAATCGGGATATGTCCCGCTTTTTTGTTGAATGTTGCGCCGTCCCGCTTTTTTCATGCAAAAATTTTACAAAGTTCCCTGACTTACATTGGAAAAATTCAAACTTTTGCCTCAATTTCATTCATTGCATTGGTTCAACACAAAAAATCTATCGAATTAATCTTTTTTCTCAAAATAAGCAACAATTTTTCAGAGTTTACATAAAACAATACTGAATAACTCTAAAGTTACAGTTAGGTTCTGATTCAGTTAAGCGTTCTTGGAGCACGTTCAACCAATGCAATGTGAATAAATATTGTATCAGGAAAATATTATTTAAGTTGCTTCCAAATAAATATAGATCTTAGTTTTTTGACAGAATCTTAGTTGGATTGCCTTTTATCATAAATTACCTTTTTCGACTCAATTGTCCAAAATATACAAAGATGCTATAGCTATAGCACTATATACTATAGTTTTCATGAGTTTCTAAATGTTTTAATCATATTTGAAATATATTTGTTATTTATAACAAAAAAGTTTTTTACGCCATATCGAACCTGTCGTTTGCATGTAGGACTTGAAATATTTTTTCTCAAATAATGTGTTGATTTTCGAAGAACCATGGAAATTAACCACATATTTGGCAAAAATTGTGTAAATAGTAGTCATTTAAGAAAAACTGAGCGAAATTAATCTGCGTTAAACAAAATCCGTAGTGTACTTTCTATAAATGACTTTGGCTGATGGTAGGTATACGTATAATCACAGAGAACAGAGGTCGGGCTGGAGCTCAAATCTTGTGTAAAAATGCCAACCGTTATTTTAAAGAAAAAAATAACTCAGCATATGGCCACAAGATGTCGTTAAAAACAAACTTAACGAAGATTTGTTTATTTTCGTTAAACATGCACGCTAAGGTAAAAATCACTTTCAAGCATTAATGTACTACCTGTCTGAACATTTTTGAATGGTTATTTGGTATTTAACATCCATCGCATGAACTTATAAAATTAAATAAAAAATAGGAAAGTTTCATTATGTATAGAAGCGACCAAGTTTTAGATGGTTCACTTAATAACTTGATCGGCAGTTGAAAAGCTATCGATCCAACGTTTTAAAGGAATGGCTGTAAAATCTTCATCTTTTGTTTGCATTTTACTGTGCAATCTTTATCCAACTTGATGAACTATAATCATCAAAAAGAAAAACACAAATTTTCTTTATATATTGGTTTATAGAGGTACTGATAACACAGGTCTATCAAATTTACTTTTTCCGAGATGCACATAGCTATGACTTATTTGGAGGCGTCTTTGGATTTTTTTTCTATGTGCTCTCGATTTTTTTTTATGAATGTTTTAACTTTTGAAACAAAATAGAAATCCTTGAAAAAAATGTAGACCTAAAAGCCACGCAATGTATCTAGAAAAAATAAAGAAACCTTAATTGATTAGAGGATAACAAATTGATTCAAAATTAGTATTTTTTCATAAAGGTGTGTTGGTTTATCAGTTACTAATGATTAATTTACTAGAAACTAATGAATTTGAGCATTTCCAAGCGCCAAAATATTAGAATTCAGAACACCAGACACTTAAAAATTTGTTTTGAATCGTAGGAAAGAAAAATGATGCTTGCTGTGTAAGTAATCAATAGTATTCAAAAACAACCATTGAATGATTGTATGATTTGAACTAATGAAAACACTCATTTGAGCTTCAGGATTCAAACCATTCAAACTTTAGCTAACTATTTTTTTGATGAATCGATTCCCACAATAATATTTTATGTGAGTAAAATGTAAAATTAGTTAATAAATTAAAATGAGTGAGAAAATTGGAGCGTGTGAAACGCAAATTTTTATGTAAACAACAATTTTCGACCACGTGGCGACGAAAATTCAAAACATTATCAGGGATGCCAATTTGAAGAAAACTTCTTTTTTCCTTAAAAATCTTGGGCCACAATTCGATTTACATTACTTTGCGATTTTGAATTCCTCTAAAGAAATGCTATCTAGTGTAATCATACCAGATTGGCTAGTTTTATTTACAAGCTTACGCGGATTTTCGAAGAAAAAAATTGGGAAAGCGAGGTTTGGGGGTTGTATGGATTTCGAGGAAAAAAGCTCGGTTTTAACCAGGATATATCCACAATTTTAGCGAAATCAAAACCAAAAGCTGCAATAAAACTAACGATCTATGATTTTTGCGTCAAATAACAATTTTTGCTTAATCAAAATGAATTTACAACCATTTTATAAAATCATAAATAAGATCAATGCCACTGTGTCTCGAGAAATAAAAAAAAAATCATGTTCACTCCTGAAACTGATCAGCCCGGGTTTTAATTCTAAAATTTTGATTTTGGAAAGATTTCTGGCAAAAATGTCCGGGTTTGTTCGGCCTGGATACGTTCTGGACGGGTTATTCATGTGACATTTTGGATTTTGTCACTGTCTTAAATATATCCAAAAACCCTCTTAGATTTCACATCCAATCGAATTCCAATTCCAATCGAAAATATAAATCCCTAAAAAAATTAACTAATTATGATATTGGTTGCGTTTTAGGAAGTTGAGGATTAGTTGCATAAGACTGAAAGCAGTTTAAAAAAACACCTTGCACCCCTGTTGAGTAACGGGGCAGTTCGTTTAGTTTTCGTTCACTTAAGCCTAGTCCACACTAGGAGACGGTTCGTCTCTAGACGGTCTCAGCGTTTCCCATTTTCTTCGGGAGACACTGAGACCGTCTCAGGTTTCCAACAACAACAACAGACAACCAAGTTCGTCTCATAACAAAAATCGCAGTTCATGTTGCCTAGTGTGGACTAGGCTTTAGAGCATCTGTATTCGTGCTCCAAACAGCCGGTTTAAACCCAAATTCCGACCAAAGCAACCGCATCCGTGTTCCATTATACCAGTTTCAACACAACATTTTTTAAAACCGGTGTAAGGATTGATCCTAAACTGATGAGATTTGGATCTTATTTGACGCAGTTCCAATCCCTTTGACAGTTAATGGAACACGAGTGGGGTTGCCAGTTTTTTTTACTGGATTGGATCTAATTTTGTTGGTTCAATTCTCGTATAAATTAGACCCAAGAATAGGCCACGGATACAGGTGCTCTTAGCAATCAGCACCATCTAGTGGCTATATGCTGAGTAATATTTGAACATAATACTAACGTATTTGAATTCAAATTCTTACACACGTTTTCGGCTCATTTTTTGTTCTGGACCAGACCTCTGTTCTCTGTGGTATAATTTGTGCAATACAATTAAGCTTTTTTCAAGAGTTTCTTAAATGTCCCGCTTTTTTCGGCTGCGTCCCGCTTTTCTTTCGTGAATGTCCCGCTTTTTTTCTGAAAGTATCCGGTAAGCCTAAAATAGATTCAATCAGCGCAGTTTGTTGAAGATGGCAACGGTGCATATGAATGTTGATTTTTAGTAGAAATAATTTGAAGCACCTAAAGTCTATTGTTGGTCCATTTGTCTTATACTCCCTTTTCAACTTTTGGAATATGATTGTTCACATAAAGAATGTGATGGTATTAGTGAGTGCGGAATTTTTATCTGTCAAATCAGATTCTCGCAATAGTTTAAAAAATCATGCAATTGACAATAATATCGCACATATTGCATATTTGAAATTAAGACTTTTAGGAAATCGTAAAAAAGGAGGGGAGTTCAGAGATGAGGATTGGGCGGTTAAGGAGTCTTTCGCAAAATTGGGCAAAAAGCGTAAAAGGTTTGTTATTCCACACTGTGCAATCTCGACACGGAACAACTCATAAATAGATTTAGTCCCACAGTCAAATAAATTAGCTTGTTATTCAGAACCCTGGTTTAGCAACCTTTTTTTTAACAAAACTAGTTCACCATTCATCGAGTTTTCCCGAACCAAACGTTCAATTTGTATGGGAGCCTTTTACTCCCTGAAATGAGAGACCCTCTTAAATTATATATTTATCATTTTTGGCCCCATAAAACTAAGTTCACAAAAAATCCCGAAATTGGGTCACCAACTTTCATGTTCCAATTTTATATACAAGATATATTTTTTATAATGCAGATAGGTACCTGAAGATGAAATTTTTAGTTTCGATCCCTATCGTTTTCACAAGTCGTCCCTGTCTCTGTTCGAATGAAAACACTATCAATTCGAGGGATGGGAATGCACGACAAAACTATCATCCCCCGTTTTTTTTTTAACCCGGAAACAAGTTAATTTCGCCCGCGGTCAATATCCCTCGCGGGGGTACTTTTAATCGAATTCATGTTTAGATTTACGAGTAATTCCGGCCAATTTGGATCCACCCAAACGCCCCGAAGCTACCGGAGTCCAGCCGATTTCGCAGTTGTTCGCCGCCAACTGGGACCGAGTACAAACTATAGTTATAACGAGATTACCAGCTCTAGGACAACGACGTCGGCGACGTCGGATTTTATCCATTTGGGTTTGGTCCTGTTTGTGTTGTTCCAAAATAGGAAACTCTCGCTTAGTTAAATTCCGGCGTGGGGCCACGGGATGTCCGAGTAGCCGAAAAGTTCCACCGTCATACGGTGGTCCTGTCATCTTGCCAAAAAGCGGAGCGGGAAACCCGGAGCCGGGAAAATCAATTCCGTACTGTTAGGGAAACTCCGTAGCCATGCCCGGAAACCCGGCAGAAGTGCAAATGAAGATTTATGAGAGTATCTTGAGGGGGGTTTCGTGGCCCCTGTGGATGTTGTTCCGGCAGCCAGCAGCCGGATGCTGCAGCTAGTTGCCGGCTGCTTACTTTAAGCTTTCTGCTGTTGTTTATAAATTTTTGTTTGCTGCTCCTTCCCGTGCCAGGGAAGCAATAAAACATGACTAGGGTTGGGTTCGATTTATCGATGCACATTGCTTATTTATAACAGTTCTTCGGTGATTTGTGAAAACAAGCTGCCCGGGGGTCGATAATCAAATTAAAGCGTCCCGGGTTGAAACTCGAACGTGATTGATTTGAATTTTTTATAAAGAGAATAAAAAAAAGGATTGGGTTGAAACAAAAAAGTTTACACAAAATAATGAAATGCAATTACGTTATTTGGATTTTTTAAGTTAAACCAACATTGGTACTAGATGACGTTAAAATTTTGAATTGTAGCCTCAAAACAGAACCTCTACTTACAAAAATTACCGGAAGTGGCCTCAAGCATTGGTTGGGGATTGCAGCCGATCGCAAATGGATGATATCGTTATCGGAGATATATAATCGTCCAATAGGAGCAATGAAGTATTTAGTTCTAAGTCTGACTAGCGTCTGATAAGCGGTACCTGAAGCAAGTCTTGGATACGAGACACTTCGAGGTATCAGCGCAATAAGTCGTTTTTCGGTAGAAAGTATCGGACTAGTGTCAAAGCCTGATGAGAGTGTATGTATACTACATAAACTATAATTAGAAGAGAACCCAAATGAGCCGAATATGATTTGTTTGATCTGGTGGGACCACCCTTTCACGAGTTTTGGTTTCGTATTGGATAGCCAAGGTATAGGGCAAAAATTCGAACCTCGACACTGGGTGAGTCACTCGAGACGGTGTAGACTGAAGTCATCGGTCTTAAAAATCTCGACTTTTGGAGATTCTTAACCATTTTGAGTCGGTAGAGATCTAATTCACCGAAATCCATCCGAGCAACCAATGCATCTCGCTAGGAAAGCTGCTAGTTAAAACTCGGTTGAAGAACATCTGATATAATCAAGATAAAAATTCGAAACTTGAGTCATTCCGGAGAGAAGGCGGGTCATTATTCGTCGGAGAAGAGATCAGTCGTCAAGAAGAGTATATGAGAGTGGCTTTGTTCTAGGGTACTATCCTAGAGGGCAATTGCAAGAGTAAGTCCTTTTCAGAAATACAGGTTTATTATTCATTGTATGATAAATCAACGAATCACAAGTCGATCAACAAGTGATTACACTATCACTATCAAATTTAAATTAATATCAACATAAAACTACACAATACTTGCTACACTTGCAAGTTATGGTTTTGTAATCCTCGGGGTCGTACGCTGAGAGAGCAGTGTACCTCCAACAGTTCGGGGCAGTCAATTCTTGATGTGAGAAGGTCCGCGACAACAGAGCGCGAGTAGAGTGTCCATTTCCCGGCCATTTTCTCGTTCCCGGGAATCGGGAATTCTGGTGGCCTGTTTCCCGGGAATTCCCGGGATCCCGGGAAATATTCAAAAACATATAAAATATATGCATTTTGATTCAAATATAGTTTATCGAACATTTTGTGCATACAAGCCCATGATTTGTTCAAAATGTACTGTACCTAATGTTATTTTTTAATTTATTTTTAATCAAACAAATCAAACTGTTTTCAAAAATGATAAATTAAAAACGGTGAAACGAACTGTAAAATAACCTGAATAAGTCAAATTAAGAATTCATTCATTTATTAGGGGTTAGTAACAAAAATTATCTTTTTATTTGTTTGATTAATCCAACTTTTTTTTTTTTGTTTTTCGGAACACTTTACATATTTGCTCTTCATATGAAAAAAAATCAATGTCTTCGTCATTTTAAAGTTTTGAAATCCATCTGCCTATCAAAGCCAGAGTGAAACGAGTTCATAAATGTTACTTTCAAGAAAACACACCTACCTGCTGCGCGATTTTTCATATATTTTTCGAAGTGTTGTAGGTTTTCGTTCATTGAAAACGTTGTGGAATATGGAAAAAAAGCTGCAAATGGCGGCAAAATATCTACAGCCATAGGAGTCGGCATATTCCCAATGAGTTTTGTATGACTACATTTTCAAAAATAACAATTAGAATGGTTCCGGAGGCTATCAGGCTTTTCTAGAGAAATAATTCTATACGTGTCGGGAATTCCCGGGAATGAAACAATGATTCCCGGGAATCGGGAATTCCAGAATTTTTCAGATTCCCGGGAAATCCCGAGACGGACACTCTAAGCGCGAGTAGCATTTTGGTGATTGAAGAGTATCTAAGCCTATGAGACGGCAGCGGTTTTCATAGTTTGGTAAACGAAACAGATCTTGCAAGTTCAGATGTCGTAGAAGCGCCGCTAGATAGCCTCGATTCCTTCAATTTCGCTTTGGTAGAAAGGGCACCAAACAGCTGAAGTTTACTCGAGATCAGAACAAACTATGCAACAATAAAGACTTTTCAGGCAATATACGTCTTTGAAGTCTTTGGCCATACGAAACAAGAATCCAGGGTGAAGAGGGTACCGCTTACGGGAAAACAATATTATCGAGCATTTACTGCGATTCAAGGGCAAGCAATTGATGTCGCACCAGTGAGAAAAACCGGTGAATTGCTGTTACAGCAAGTTGATGTCGTCTTGGCCGTTTATGGTGTTAAAAAGATTCAGGCCATCGACATATGTGAGCTTTGTGCCACCAACTAGCTAGAGTACATCATTAAAATAGATCACGAAAATGATCGGTCTCAAATGACTTCCTTGAGGCACTCCTGAGGAGGCAACGAACTGCCTAGAAAAGAACAGTACGAATGGATAACTTTCGTCCCATTAAGTAGCTCCGGAACCAATCCAATAGGGTACCACAGAAGCCTAAACGTTCGAGCTTTGCGATTGCAATATCGTAGTTCTCCTTATCGAACGCCGCAGAGAGATCTGTGTAAATGGCGTCAGCTTGAGTTTTATTGGCAAAGCTGTCCTGCACAAACGATGTAAAACTCAGTAGGTTTGTAGTCGTGGATCGTTTTTTTATGAACCCGTGCTGATCGTTGGAGAAGTGATGTTTGCAAAATGAGAAAATTGGATCCGAAACAACCAGTTCAAACAGTTTGGCGATCGCGCATAGAGCGGAAATTCCGCGGTAGTTGATCACATCTCTCTTATCTCCCTTTTTATGGACAGGAAACATGTGAGCTTCTTTGCACAATGAAGGAAAGATTGCGCAGTCCAGTGATGGTTGAAATATGTACCTGATCACCCACGGCAGAGATGGCATAGAATCCTTAGGCTTAGGCTTAAAAAAAGTAGCTGCTATACCGTCCGAGCCCGTAGAAGATGCATTTTTCAACTTAGCTGTCGGTTTTAGGCTGGCTGCATCGTCGACTAGAATACCGTTCAAAGATGACCCTAGGGGTGATTTATTTCCGACAGCCCTGGCCAATTGCTCCAACGAAATTTCCCCAGTTGTTAAAAAACTAGAAAATTTCTCGGCAAAAAGTTCAAAATTTCTGGATCAATATTCGCTGAGTTGCTGTCAAAGAACATGTAGGACGGAAGCCCTGGTTCTGAAATTCCTTTGTAATCGGTTTAGATAATTTAGGTAGTTACGTGTAGCGGAAGCTAAAACAATAATCGGAATACTGAAACCTTCGTTAACAAAACAGAGCACGACCTCTGTTACGTCAGATTTAATTTTCGCCTTTTTAGGCCGGGCATGTTGAAGTCGCCGATAACGAGTATGTCATCCTCAGGCGAATAAATTGAGCTGACATTAGACAGGCAACGCGAAAAGGATTCTGCTAAAACCAGGTCGCCAGAATGATCAGGAGGCACGTGCACTACGCATTGATAGAGTTCCCGATTACCAAGATCAATGCGGGTCCAAAGAAGCTCCAGATCGTCCCAGGAAACTGGAGCTGGAAGAAAACCGGGACCGGAGAACAAAAAGACGGAGAGAAAGGTGAAGCGGATGATTAAAGCAAATCCCAACGTCTCAAGCCGTGAGTTGGGTAAAAAGATCGGCATGTCGCAGAGCTATGTCCAGAATGCAAAGAAGAGAGCTGGACTACATACATATAAGGTAGAGAACTTCCCAAATCGCGATGAGCGGCAACAATCGACGGCTAAAACTCGGGCAAGGAAGCTCTACGAGAAGATGTATACAAAATATGGCTGCTGTGCGATGGACGACGAAACGTATGTAAAAGTCGATTCTAAGCAAATCCCTGGGTTGGAGTTTTTCACTAGCAAGAGCATGTTCGATGTGGACGACAAATTTAAGAAGATGAAAATGTCGAAGTTCGCCTCCAAATATCTCGTTTGACAGGCCATCTGCTCTTGCGGACAAAGGGCACAGTAATTGGTGAGATCTACAAATCTGAGTGCATCGAGAAGCGCTTTTTTCCGTTCTTGCAGCAGCACGACAAAGCTCCGCCATTTTGGGCAGATTTGGCATCACGTCACTGTTTTAAAATTGTCCTGGAGTGGTATGAGGCTAATTCTGTCCGGGAACTTCGGAAGAGCAAGACGACATTAAAAGACGAGAAGAACATGTTAAGAAAATGGAAAAAAAGAAAACTGAAAAACTGGTACCGGATGACACTGTAAAGACTTTAATGGAGGACACCGAGCAAAAATGCGTTAAATTTTGCACTCAAGGTTCCGTCGACTTATTTTTCTTTTGATTTTCGAAGTAAATGTATAACTGATGTTTTGGTTTGATTCTAAACATTATAAAAAAAATTGGCATGACATTTTCGGTGTCGTAATAAATTCGTGTTCGCCCTTTATTTCTCATTAATAAGGCTCAAAGCCTGCAATCTCCTCTAACGACTCGAGAACCGACATCTCCTCGCAGTGACTCAAGGTTTCCTCGCAACGACTAGAGGTAAACACGTGTACTCCTCCTCTTGATGACTTAAGGCCTGATCTATCTTCTTGTAAATCGAGTCCCGACCTCTTAAGGGGGGGGGGGGGGGGGTGTAGGGTCTAACGGGTATACAAAAACACCATTTTCACGTTTTTTTTCTAGAGCTATCGTTCAAACAAATGTATTCAAATTTTTTGCATTATACAAAGCATTGTTAAAAGAACATTTAGTAATTTTTTCGTAGAAAAATATTGAAAAATGAGCCGGTGACGGAGCACTTTCGAGGATGCCTTTTAGAAAACAGGATTTGCGGTGAACACTGTATCTCAGCACAGAATAATCTGAAATCAAAAAATCAGAGCAAAATATTTGTAATAGATGTTTTTCTGGACCCCAACGTTTTTATTTAACTTAAAAAAAATTCATGAAATTTTTGTGGCTGTTTGAACTAAAGTAAAAAGGTTTCTGCTGAAGTTTCTGCTCTTGCTTTCTTGCAGTATTATATAGGAGGAGATAAAGACCTATAACTTCTACAGTTTTGCTTCAATTGACTTGAAAATTTGACCCAACATTCTTGAAATGTTTTACAATAAGAAAATAAAAAAATAAAAAATCGATTTTTTGAAAGTGTTAGACCCTACCTCCGCCCCCCTCCCCCCCGCCTTAAATATCATTGAGACTCTGGCTTGAACACACAAACCTCTCCTTTGAGAGATTCGAGGCTTGACGTCTCCACTGAAGACTCGATGTCCGTCTTGTCATCAGGATTCCAGTTCGCCTTCTTTTGACCGTCGCTACTAACATGGTCCTTTGAGATCAAGTACAAAGTTCATAATTTTTACATTAATGATAAACTCTAACTTCGTGTCGAGGTCCGGATCGAAAATAAGTCCATTTAAAATTAACGTAACGTGCACAGGACATCCTTGTTGACTATTTTGAAGTTGTTGAAAAATGTCAGTAAACATTCAGTCAACAATCCTTGAAACTTCCAGAGGAAGCCCTGCGTCACAGCCAAGGACTAATAAAATCGTGTACACGAGTGGCGATTCCCGCTCGTCTACGATTTTTACCCGTAAAGGTTCGCCAAAGCGCGAGCAGGCTGTGAAAAAAAATCCCTTTGGTTCGCGAACCATAGGAAACACGAGCGAGGCAGTCCAACCAACAGACGATTCTTTTGGATTTTGAATCCTGTCTCGCTCGTGGAAATCGTAACATACATGAAAATTTTCCCCGCGATTTTGGCTCACGAACCATTTAGCGAAAAGGTTCATGAACTTTTTTTTGGAAGGGAACGCGTGGTTGTTCGATTTTCTTCCGTAGGCAGGCTGTGCGTCTCTTTTTAGGTACGCCTACGGGTAATAAATTGTGCTTCAAGCAGCAGCAGGAAGTTCTTCATTTTCCACTGTTCTTTCAATTATTGTATGGAATATTTCTGTTTTATTTTGAAGTTTATTAAAAAAAAAATTTTTGTTGATAACTTACAGCGTTTTAAGATTAACGAAACTCTAAATATTAAATCAAATTCATTCTGCCATGTCAACTCCTGGGTGGTCAATTGAATTAAATATAGCTTTTTGACAAAATTATGGATTAGAATGGACACAAGAAGGCCCTTATAATGATCTTTAACAACCGTTTAAGGAATAAATAATCAAATCAAATCTTAGAGCCTTACAATTTCATCCAAATCACTACATTTGTGTAGTAGAGGTTGAGTGTAAAATTCCATAACTGTTTTTTAAATTTGGAAAAGACAACCACGATTCCATATGTAAAGTTTCAATAAGAAAACACATGCAAACGTATCAATGAATATTTTGGATTAAAGTGAATATTATAAAAAATTGATAAATTAATTCAATAATAATAATAATAATAAAGAAGAGTTTTCAAGTAATTTAAAAAAAAAAAAAACTTTCTTGAGGGGTTTTGGCTTGAGGGATACAAATATCTACGGAAACTTGCTTTTTCACCACCTTATTCACATGCCCCTAAAAGGATGAAGAAATAATGAAACCCTTAGTTCCAACGGCTTTTGCAAAGAATTGAATTCTTTTTAACTTATAAGAAGACGAAACAATTTTCCAAGGAGAGAAAAACCCGAATTATAAGAGTGCGTACTTTATTTTGTCAAAGCGAAAACGGACTTTGACCACAATAACGGGACGGTAGTTTTTAAATATTACAATAAATTCATGTTATTCTCAATTCAAATCTTTTTAAATAAAAAAAATGAGTATGATACTCAATCAATGATAAAAACCGATAGAATTAATGATACGTCGGAAAATAAATTACAAATTTGCATTGTTATTTTTAAATTTTAATAATCTCTAACATTAACTCTGAATCCGATCTTGATCTTACTACTGGATTTGAAATCACCGTTTATTGTCTGAATTTCCTTCGATTGAGTTTCTTGAATTGATTTCTGCAATTTTTTTATCTACCATTTTTTCGTCATTTTTATCTACTTATAATCTGAAGATTATTTTTCGATCATCAAAATTCACAACGCAACTTTAAAATGAATAACTCCAAATTAATTATTCATTATTTATGATTCAAAACTATCAAAATTCTTTTTATGGGTTCATCACTCTATGTTTCCAACTGTTAGTAAGTACGGATGGATAAATTCTGTGAAGCTTTCGTGCCGGTCCTATTATTGACCCTAAGGCTTCAAAAAGAGCATGTGGCGCTTTCTGAGTTTTATACAGATTGGTTAAGGTGTCTGTCAGAAGTTGCCGGTATCGCATCTAACATATTGGCTTCTAGATTGGCTTCAGCGCTTCGTCAACGTATGACAAAATTGACAGAGAACATGCAATTCAAGGCCTGCATCATAAATTATTTAATAGCTTAATATTTCTCCTCCAAAACGGAATTTTTTGAGAAAAAATAATCATGAAAGGTGTTTTGGATCTTAAAGTACGATTCAAAACCTGTCGATAAATTCTGATGAACAAAAAAGTTTTTTTGCCCAGATGATGCTCGGATTTATGGACATTTTAAAAATTAATTGCCCGGATTTTGCTAGGTTTTTATTTAAAATTGCCCGGTTTGTCCGGCTCGGAAACGCGTCAAGCGAAAAAACTAGATATCTTGTATTTTTTGGTCCGCAATGAGTTAACATTGAAATTCTGTATTATCTTAATGGTTTTCCCTCGCTTTCAAAACTTCATCGCACGGTTAATGCCTCCTTTTTTCTGCCATGACATGAAATTTCGATTCCAAACTTATATAACTTCCTCAATTTGAACTTCGGAAGAAACTTGAAAATAACAAAGGGGATACAATTAAGATGCCGAAGCAGCACATTTCTAGATTGGACTTGTATTTTTTTTATCCTTCCCCCACCCCATACATCTTTTTAGGATGCGGAGGAACTTTTTATCCTTCGGATAATTAAATCAATATTTTTTCTATCTGTTACTGGGCCAGATTGCATCCTTTCGGAACTCTATATACAAATTTGCCAAATTTGACGTTGTTTAACATCAGAAAGGACAAACTTCAATTCACAAATTATATACGTCGTTTAAATTTACAACATTGTAAATTTTTTTCAAGAAATTGTTATGAAAACTTTGAAAAATCGATTTATTTCTTCTGTCCACGTGTTGCATTTGGCGCAATCAACAACCATGTGGAGACAAAATAACGAAACGGAAAACACGACCATCAAGTGTGCAATGCGTTTTCCAATTTGGTTCACGAACCAGAATCGCGAGGTTCGCGAGGTTTTCTGCCACGGCTCGCTCACGATTTTCCGGCGATCGGATTCCCCTTGAAAAAAATCCCCTACAATCACGTGTTTGCTGAGTCGCGAACATGCTGTGGTCAGAACTTTGGTGAACTTCGCGCGGTTTTGTTTCTTGGCTGCTCCGATTTGAATACGATTTTTTTAGTCCTTAGTCACAGCACCTTCTTAGCTGCTAAAACTATGGTAATGTTACAGATCGTCGATTAACATAATTCCAGAAAGACGCTTAGATTAGTCGTTAGCAAAAAAGTGTGTTAGGGAAACTGGCATTCTCTGGCTATCAAATTGAAGAGTGCGAAGAAATCTGAAACATAGTTTCCATAGTATTAATAAACACGTGAACCTAATACGAAGTTAGAAAAAACTTCATTAGAACTTAAACACGTAGCAGATAATACGCCAAGACTAGGCGTAACACATCAACATCCAAGAGAAGAACCTACATCATGCATTGCTCAATGACGTCGTTAGACGTTGTAAGCATCAGATAACACTTCGATCGAGGTGATAGAGATTTTTCGCGGTTTAAGGTAGCTTTATTGAGTGATGAAGTATCGCTGTGAGTGAGCGGTTAGTATGAAGCCTTTCCTCAAAATTCAGTCTTCGAAGCAACGACTCATCAACGAGCACACGAGCTAACAACACACGAGCGACGAGCACACCAACAGAATGCAGTTATAAAGCTTCATCAACCCACAACAAGAGGGCTAACTTGGAGAGCTGCTGAGTTATCAACCGATCGATAGCGACGCCAGGTCGGAACGACGAGCGATATGCGCCATTTTTCTCTTACCGTAAGACCCATGCTAATTCCTGTTGTCTAATTGGAACAGGACCCCTACGTTTTAGAACAAGAAAACCTGGTTCTGGATTCTACCAACTATCCAAAATCCCCCCTTGAATAATCGCTACCAAACTTACCAGTGACTGTCAATTCCATGTAACGAAGCTTGAGAACCGGACGAATACCCACCAGGCATGAGCCTTTCGTACATCGCTACGGTAGAGAATGCTGTCATTGGGATTGGACCGAACTAGTCGTCAGCTGAACCTCCTACAACCTCAGCTTGACCGACATTCGGACATTCACCATCATTAGCAGCGTCATACAGGGCTTGATCCAACAAGTATCGTGCTCTAATTAATTGCGCATTTAATAGTTTGTGGTAAGTTCCATACTTACAATGTATTCTGACCTGTGGACTGCGGACATTGAGGTACTAAGCAGCTCTTGGAATTGTCCAACAAGAGTGATGGTTTATGGTCTTTTTGAGTACCCGTAGACAATAGAAAAAAGTAGTATCAGTTTGACAGGACCAGAGCGTTATCGATGCGAATACGCTCCAAAGGCTTACGAACTTCGATTTCGCTGTCTCAACTCAATGCTTGAGTTGACCATTGAACACAGGTATCGGAACGTGGCTGTTTTTCCGTGTTGCTTTTATCGATAAACCTCTTTCAATTTAACGTATATAGATACTTTTCGCATTCAGGATCTTAAGGATCTTCTTAAGATTTGGATGTAACCGATATGATATTCTCTGAGAATGAGAGTTTGCCACTGAAATAATCAAGAAAGTGATGCAGGGCCACCACATTCCAAACTCGATGAGAAGCAGCTCTAGTGTGTCGGTTTCTATACAATTTTTGCGCCCTAACGATTTCTTAAGCGTCAACGCGATTTCCGCTAGCGATAGGTCCCTTGAACGAAGATTATTGTGTCCTTGTTCAAGCGATATGCAAAACCGATACCAAAGTAGGGGAAAAGTTTTCTAAATGGGCCTATCGGGTTTTATGACCCTACGACTGTTTGATGAAATGGCTGACTAGACAGCTAATCTGACCAATGCATTTTGAGGGTGATACGCTTAGAACAAAAGGCAAGAAAGAATTTTATGAATCTACAAACTCAAAAAAAAAATAAATCATACAAGGTATTGATACATTTTGATGTTGTTCAGTCCGCAGAGCGGTCTGAAGTAAGGACGCGACGCGAAGAAAGAGAGCGGGGAGAAACAACATCAGCCAATCAGCGAGCAGCGCGCGAGGAGCCGAAATTATAAAAAGCGCGGTCCCGTTGGTCGCGCAAGTTCAGTTTATTTTCAACCGCCAACAAGAGAGCATCCCGAGAGAGCAGCGAGAGAGAACCAGCCAGAGAGGAAAAGCAGCTAAGAGGAATAAGCGGCTCGCACCATCGTCGTCGTGCTCGGACGGAGCTGATTGCGTCGCGAGAGCGAAACGGTGATCGCTTATCCAGAGTGTTCGAGAAAGTTCCGGAGTGTAAATAAATAAAGTTAGAGAAAGTGAACAGAGAAAAATACATCAATATGAAGTGCTAAGTAAAAGTGTTTTCTCCGTGCTGCTGCTCCAGGTCCTTGCTTCCGGTTCTCTGTTGCCACACCCCAAAGGGCTCTTTTCAGAGCCGAAAGAGTTTAGTTTCTGTGGCAACCACCGAATTGTTTGGCATTCCAGGCAGCCTGTCCACCGACCTGCCTCCACTGGTTTGGCAACCACAGGGGTTGTCAAGTGAGGCCCAATCCCACAAGGGGAGTGGGCAGCCAGTGGTTATTTTTCATGCCACCCACCGAGATACAGTCCACCCTCTCCAGATGTAATATTTCGACTTTCAAAAATTATACATAAAGAAGCTTAAAACTAAAACTAGGAAGGTTTTTGTTTCTTACTCAAATGAACATAAGAAATAAAACATATTTTAGCTTTTGTGGAGGTTTAATAATGTTTATATAGTGGAATAATAGTGTTTTTGTATGCCCCCATTATGTTTGTAAAATGCCTCCATCCTAAAATAACAGGTTAAATAGAACAAATTAATGATTTTTATCATTGAACCTTCAAATCTAAGCTCTGAATAACATCTTAAGAGAGAATTGAAGATCTAAAAACAGATTTGATAAAGTTTTTCTCATGGATGAACTACCTCCAACCCTAACTTTTGTTTTATTCCATAAAATAATAATATACATTGATTTTTATAAAACTTCAGCTTTGTCGTTCGGAAATTATTACTTTCTTGCTGTTTCATTGAAATTATACGGAAATATTATCCAAAAACAGAAATTTTGTTCAAAACGTAAATAGGCGCATTTAGCCCGCATGGTTTGAGATTCTTCATTTTAGACAACACTTATAAAAAAATCGTTTTCTTGGAAACAGAAGAAAAAATTTTAACATAAAAATAACTCCAATGTATAGAAAACAGATGCCTGCACACGTGTATATAGTTTTTGTACACATATTCGATGTGATATTTGATTATATCAGTGTTCTGCTTGATAGGCGCATATAGCCCGCTCCTCCCCTACGCTTAGATCGCCGAGTATTTTTAAACTATCGTGTGACAACGTCGAAGGAAGTTTAAAGCTAAAAATTATAGATTTTTCCTCTCTTAAAATTTAATAGGAAGAAAGAATCTATGGATTCTTCATAGTCAGTATTCATAGAACTGGGGCTGCTGTAGGCCTTTATGGAGATAATCTTGTAACTTTACTGAACCGAATGTATCTTATGAAATTGGTATTGGAAATAAATTCTCAGTGTTGTATCTATTAAAAAAAAACGTCTAGCCTTTTCTTTAGAAATGAGGGACAAGGCTCAATGTACCACAAGTTCTAAATATATTGGCTTAATGCACCAATCGAAAAATCGATACAGTGAGACGAAGCTGAGCAGGAGTAGCAGTAAAACTGTCTATATTTACCTGATTTCCGCATTGATTCCGGTATCCAGATCGATGGCTTCCAGTTGCTCGACTTTGGTTCCTGTTCGGTCGAAGGGTTTTTTTATGCCGTTCCAAGATGAATCGATGTCCGGAAGTAGTACCGAGGGAAATAAAAAGGACACAAAACAAGATAAAAGGATTAGTATGTTTGGCATTACTGAAGCGTGCTGCCACTACTGTAGCTACGGTATTGATTGAACGTCTGTGAGATGGTTTCTCCTCATTGAGGGCTTATCTAAGAATTCATATGGATTGAACTATTTTGGAGATTGTAAAAAATCTAAGAGGTAGAGTATCTGGTATCGTAATTTTGACAGTCTTTCTAATTTTGTTGTACCGGTATCTCACACATATCATTGAAACAAAAATGTTTTATGAAACTAGATAAATTGAGAAACAAAAATATTGTTTGTTTTTATATTTTTATTTTATTCTATTTTTAGTAAGTGTAACAATACTGTTTAAATAAGAAGCCCTTTTTAAACTTTTATTCGGTAACTTTTTGAATTATTACACCATTTTCTGTTGTTTTCTCAACTCAACTTCAATCAAAATAAGGATGGTAAGAAAATCGATCAAAAGGTATCAGCTTTAATTACCCCTATCATCAGCCACGCTTAGGCCAGTTCCAGAGAGTGCCGTTGGTTCCTAAATGTACTATTCTGTTTTAAATTAAAAAAAAGGATCGACCAGTTCCAGTTTATCCCTCGTTCCAGTGTGGTCATAAAATGATGGGTTCCGGACAGAAATTGTGATGTGACAATGTACATTGTCTTCCCACCTATGTATGTTGGCTGATTATTGCACAGTTCGAAATGAAGGAACATAAATTTTTACGAGCTTTTCGTAGGATGATGGGAACCTTGGGTTGAGGTTGCTTGCTCCTTCTAGGAGGTGATGAAAATTTCGAGAAGTTACTCTATGAAACCTTCCGAAAGGTTTAAGGTACAAAACTACTCCATAATTCTCAGATCTAATGAAATCTACCCTAAACGAAATTAATGCAAATAACGAATGCTAATTTGTATTAATTTCGCAGAACGAGAAAAAACAAGAGCAGGCTCTCACGTTTATCAGTGCACAGAAGGTATTTATGAGAAAATTGGTACAATGCCAAAAATTGTTTGGTCCGTTTCTGATCATCTTCTTATCCTAATTATGACACCAAACGAGTGTACCATGATTGGCATTGTATTCTACGAAGGCTCTACGAATGAGTTTTTATGTTATTTTATGCTTACGTGCTATAATTTTTCATAAATTTGAAATTTTCTAAGCAAAATTGATTTAATCTGTTATCTTTTTCCATTTTAAGTTATCGACAATGTCAGCACATTTTCGACCTCGATAACTTCATTAAGTAGAAGCGTTTAGCTGTCCTATTCGAATCCCTGCGGCCGGACCCAGCGAGGCCCCGCTAAACGGTCATCATAATCATTACCATTAACGCCAGGGCTATCATTACCAGGCTGGTGCCCTCCTGCTGCTGAATGACAGACAAGTAGACATGGATAGCCTAGCTGTATCGAATTCATCCAATACAGTTGCACTCAGTGTACTCAATGGTTGTTTCAAAGGCACCCTAGCATAATTCCGAAAATCATTTCCAAACAACAGAAAAAATTAAATCTAATGATTTTGAATTGAATTCGTCTTGGTACATCTTCGTACCTGAAAAATGATCGCATTTTCAAAGGGCATGTGAAGTATAAGAGAAACATGAGATATCAAAGAAAGAAAACACATAAGCCGTAAATATCATAAATATATCGAAAAAGATACAACGGCTCACCGGCAGGATTTGAATCCGCAATTTTCGCTTCAGTACAACGGCGCGTTAGCCAATTACACCACGGTGAACGGGACGAAAAAGGCTCCTGTATGCATGGTCGAAGCAATTGACCGTTACTTACTCACTTAGTGGCCCCGTGTCGATACTACGGCGCATAGGGCAGTGGTAAAAGACCTCCACTGTTGACGATCCTCAGCCAGCGTCTTCACTCGTTCCTAGTCAACGGCTAGGCTTTGCCACCACGAGTTTCTGCGTCTGCCTCTTCTTCGATGTCCCTCTGGATTCCATTCAAGTGCCTGCAGCGTGTGCCCAATCCATCTCCACTTACGTTCACAAATCTCGATTTCTAGCGCCCTTTGATGACACCGGCGATGGAGTTCCTCATTTGAGATCCAGTTGCCAGGCCACCAAGCGCGGATGATACTCCGCAGGCAGCGATTCACAACAACTTGCAGTTTCCGCGTCGTCACCGCATATGTGCACCAAGTTTCGCAAACCGTACAATATTACGGATTTGACGTTTGAGTTGAAGCTTCGGATTTTTGTTTGTAGAGAGATCTGACATGATCGCCTTCTGAACCGGGTTTCGGTGTTCATCAGTCATTATCTGGCTACCAAGATACTGGATGCACTCCGCTTTCTCAACTTATTGCCCAGCTACCACGAAATTGGAAGGATTCACTATGTTGATTTCCATCGACTTGGTCTTTCCGATATTGATTTTGAGACCTGCTGCCTTGGAGCTTTCGATGAGGTTGTCGAGTTTGCTCTGCATGTCTTGTTGTCTTTGGGCTAGCAAAACAATATCGTCTGCCAGGTCAAGGTCGTGCAGCTTTTCCATTATCGAAGGATTCAACGGCATTTCTCGGTTTGGTCTACAGTCAATCGATCCATTCAAGATTTCATCCATTACGATGAGAAAAAGCAGAAATGATAAAATACATCCACCGGAATGGGATCGGACAAGACACCGTCAAGCAAGACCTTGCCCGAAAATGTCTCGTACTATGCTTCGATGAGATGGACTAGTTTCTCTGGGACCCCTCGTCGTCTAAGAGCAGTCCAGATATTTTCGTGGTTCATTCGGTCGAATGCTTTTCCTAAATCAACGAACACCAGCAGAAGAGAGTCCTGGATTTGTTCCAGTATTACAGGGTCCGGCAATTGAACTGCTACATTACTTCAACAGAAATTATTTCGTTGCACACGAAACAGTATTGAACGACCCCTCGTCGCTTTGTTAACATTAAGTCCTAGCTATCATCGGATGTAATTGTTACTTTTGTAATCAGGTGTTATCCGGAAAAATGGATCTCGAACAGAAACGTAGCACTGTGGTTGCCTTGTTCCTAGCTGGCAAACGCCAGAAGGACATAGTTCGTGAGCTTTCCGATATAAGTGTGTGCCGAAGTTTTGTATACCGTACAGTTGAAAGATACCTGGAGAGCAGGAAGTGTCAAAAACCGGTATGGTGGGGGACGACGCCGACTTACTGTGGTGCCACCTGCCATGGCGAAGATCGTCACGAAGCACCTTAAGAGAAATCCTCGTCCAGCGCCGAGAAAATTGGTTCGCAAGAAATTCGGGCCTGGAGGAAAAAGGAAAGCAAAAAGGGTCGCTAAAGGTATATTGGCGAATCATCAGAAAAGTGGGCTGGCGGCTGATACGGGCTTTCGCGAAGGCGGCCCTTTTTCCCCAATTTCTTTTTAGAAAGTTCCTCGCCCGATCTCAACGCTGTTTCGAGCACTGCACCGATGGCATAGATTCCGGCATTCGTCTCCCGTGGCACAAGCTTCGTCAGGCTACCAGCTCCGACTGCGCTTTCAAAAGGGTGTACTGCGCCCAAAGGCAGCGGCTCCGAGCAAAAGCAGATTCCGGCATTCGTCTCCCGTGGCACAAGCTTCGTCGGGCTACCAGCTCCGACTGCGCTTTCAAAAGGGTGTACTGCGCCCAAAGGCAGCAGATTCCGGAATTCGTATCCAGCGACTGCGGCTTCAATTCTATTCCGACTGCGGCTTCAATTTCAGTGCGGTCTGCGCACGAAAAGCAGCAAAACGTTTCAACATCTGCGTCAGCGCGGCGCATCGGCAACCAGTTCCAGTTCTATTCCCTCGGCGGCTCCAGCCGTGTCGGGCTTCCTGCTCCGACGGCGGCGTTAGCATCTGCCGTTGAATTGACATCAGCATCACCAGGGGCGAAGGCGACCGCTTCGAGGCAGGCATGCACGGTCGGCTTCTTCAGGCCTCGACGCTAAGTCACCAAGAAAACCCCGGAGAAAGAAGGTCCTCGTTCGACGTAGGCATACTGCGAATTGTGAAAGGCGATCCGTAAGTACACGACGGATGATTTGTTCGATCGATGAATAGCTGACCTGCTTGATCTTTTAGCTGCATCCTAGCATTAGTCCTTGCACCACTAAGGCGGCGAGAAATGTCATAAATAAATCGGATTTTTCCATTGCCAGCGGCTCTTTCTCCCTTTTCGGCTAGGAAGTTGGTCCAGGCTCTCTTGCCTCATCAACAAGCACGTTTAACTGCCTTTTCCAGTTCCTAACTACAAGCCCGCAACAGACCCTTCGAATTCGGACGAGGAACAAGGAACATCTATTGCTGTGCCGATTTACCTGGAAGGATGGCAGGTCGTTAAATCACCTCAGTCCCAAACGGTAGCCTGTGGGACACCAGGACACACCCCACAGTATTCCAGTCCTTGCTGCGCTAAGCAGGTCACTAGTACAGTGGACTGTATACTTACCTCGCAACTCGTGGGATCAATCATGAATTCAAATAATAAAAACAAAACGCGGCTGGAAGTAAGCGAGGCGGAGAAGCACGATTGTCCTAATCCGTTCGCCAGGAGCGGGCAAAGGCGCGCGCCGGTTAGACAACCCACCGAGCTGGTGAGGACGCCCGGTAGATGCAGGAGGAAACGAAGACTCCTTCTTCGGAGTTCAGCAAGCAGTCGAAGAACTCGTAAGCTCCCCGGAGCTTCAGGACCCTGAAACTCCAGCTGAGAGAAATCTAACATCCAGAAATCTAACATCCACAAGGAGGTCCGTGAAAAACTAGCCAACGTAATGGCGATGTTCGTTAAGGCGAACCGAGCGGTGGTGAGTCTGCTCACCGCACCGAAGTGTCGGGAGAATGCAAATGAAGACGTGGTTACCCCTCTGCGGGCGGATATCATTGGACCAAAGAAGGTAAGCGTCTGCGTGCAGACGAATGGCAAAGGAAAGTTTGTCAAAAATGGCAAACGAAAAAGAGGGTCCTCAAGGGAGACGAGACCCGAGGCCATGAAGAAACGAGCCTGGAATCCTAAGGTCCGGAAGGATCTAGGCGAAAAAGAAGAAGGAGAGAGAGGCCAAGTTTCCGAAGCGCCCACCGGGTGGCAGACGGTTGAGCGCAAAAGGAAAAATGTCACGGAAGTCAAAACCAAACCCAAACCAAACCCTAAGCCCTAACTCAACCGGCCCGGGACAAGGGAGACGCGTTGGCGGTGAAGGCACCGGAAGGTACCTACGCATGTCCTTTGTCAGTTGAGGTGAGCCCAGAAGGGGATGTCAGGAGAATCCGCCCAACACGTTCTGGCGAGATGATCCTCGAACTCCGACGTGGCTCAACGATGAAAAGCGCGGAGTATAGTGCGCTTACCCAGGAGATAGTTGGCGGATCTGCGGAAATCCAAGCCCTGAGCTTCACGGTTACCGTCAGGGTAAAAACCTCGACGAGATAGCCACGGATGTTTAGGTCAAGGGTGCGTTGAAGGATCTGCGTAAGATCGAAACGGACCAGATTTCGATCAGGATGCGGGGAGGGCCTCCCAAATCCGGGAAACAGGTTGCTTTCGTGAAACTTCCGGTTACGGCAGCAAACGCAGCACTAAAGTGTTTTTTTTTTAGTTGGTAACCACAAGTGATAAATCCCGGTTTACGAATTGTATTTCAAAGCACGGCTAGCCACCGCGTCCCCCCAGTTTGCTACTCTGGGTCCATGGGTATGGGAAGACTCATGATATACTCCGTGTATACCCCCTACTCCTTAAACTCCACCTGGGGCCGCAGACCTGGTTCCAACCTCGAACTGTTTGACACACTTTACTTCAATAGTGGGAGGTCTTTTCGCGCTTGTGCGCTCCAAGGCAATACTCATTAACGAGATCACTTTCAGCAAAACCTCTCATCCTTACGACTCGACGCCTGAACTATACTCTAACGACTTGAGAACCGAAATCTCTTCGCAATGACTCGAGATTCCCACACAAACCTCTCCTCTTCGCGACTTGAGGCCTGATCTCTCCTCTTACGACTCGAGACCCGACCCCTTATCATAAAGACTCGGGGTTGACCTCACAAACCTATCCGCCTGGAGGATCGAGGCCTGACCTCTCTTCTAACGACTCGAAGCCCGACCTCTTATCTCCAGGATTCGAGTTTCGCCACCTTGCCCGTCGTGTGCCAGATCGAGAGCAGCTTATCCTAGACTCGCCTGCACCTTCAGCACTCAAGTGTCAGCGGCTAAAGGTGGGGTGGTCTATCTGCCAGATAGCCATCCCCTAGCAACCGGAAAGGTATTTCCGCTGTGTCGAGTATGGGCACAAATCAATCGCCTGCAAGGGCACTGATAGGTGCGCAGAAGCCGGTCATCAGGCGACTAGTTGAACCAAAAATGCAAAATGCTGGCAACGGGCTCGGGATTCAAGCTGCTCAACGTATGCTCTTTTCACCTCTGATTCTCCAACCGGCGGACGTCATATCGACGACCGACTTTCTCCTCGCGCCGTTGGACACGCGCAATTCTCAGTCGTATCTCGCCAAGGACGAGGTGATGGTCAGACGCAATGTCTGCGCTTCGTTTGTTGCGGACATCAAGCAGGCTCCTTCTCCATTTTCGGCTGATGCAGACGTGGTCAATTTGATTGTCTGTTCGGCCATCTCGGGATACCCAAGTTACCTCATGTGCTGGTCGATGGGGGAAGAGCGATCCACTGATCACCATGTTATTGTTGTCACAAAGCTCTACAAACAGCTCTCCGATTTCGCTCATCTGTCCTAGGCCATGGCGCCCCATGATGCGCTCAAGGTCGGATTGTTGGAGCCAATAAAAATAAAGCAATGAAATAAAAAAAAATTAAACAGCCCACATATCTGTGTTTAGTGTTCCGGAAGCGATTTTTCCCCCAAAAAAAATCCAAACATTCGGTTAAATACTTTCGGCGAAACGGTCTAAATACCGCTTCCGATTGAACTCGTATCATTTTAGGGGGTAGGAGACTGGAGCACAGATCCGATAATGGCTGTGCTATGTATAAGGGAGAGTAGATACTTGGCTCAGGAATGGCCCATCAGCACAATTAATGGCGCCAATATTTAACTTACCAATCGGGAAGTTCTCTTCGATCGAGGCCAGATAGTGCTCCCGGGAGAATTGCGGGCCATGGTTGTTCACGTCCCGGATTGTGATGTTGACGTTGCAGAGCGTCGTGAAGCGACCATCGCTGGCCTGTGGAAAGAAGTAAGACAG
Source organism: Uranotaenia lowii (assembly GCF_029784155.1). Lineage (NCBI taxonomy): Eukaryota > Metazoa > Arthropoda > Insecta > Diptera > Culicidae > Uranotaenia > Uranotaenia lowii. The sequence goes on from NC_073691.1 coordinate 147,255,638, forward strand.
AAGGAAAACGAAACGATGAGGCGGTGAGTGAATGAGGGTCCTACATTTAGATTATGAATGCAAATGCGTCTCGGTGCTGTGTGTGTCGTTCATTATTATCGCCAGGACGAGGCAGCTTGAACCCCACTCCTCCCACATATCTTATCTAACTATTACTCCTTGAGGGGGCATTAGAGTGATTATTGCTCCCATTTCACCGGCTTACTCTAACTTATCCTTTTCGCTTCTCTTGACTTTCGGGCCAAGGAACGTGTCTCGAGATTTCCCCAGAAGCAAACTGCAGCCACAATGCTAATCCAAAGATGTATTATAGTGCCTGCATACATACATATGTATGTTGAGGAAGGTAAGTCTTGCCAAAGATAAGCCCTATGCATGACACAGGAAACTGAATCAGGTGCAGATGCAATTATCATCAAATCACAACAAACGATTCAACGGAATCTGAACCGGCTGAAACACGTCCGGTATCGATACGCAAATTAACACGGATTAACGTGCCTGTTCAGTGAGAAATCGATCGAGCACCCTCTAAAGGATTGGCTCATATACACAATTATCCTTACTTATTTATGGACCAAAAAATTTTTAATGTTATAAATTAACGAAAGGGACATGAAACTCCTACATTATTGGCTTTCGCTTTTATTTAAAAAGCTGTAAATGACAGATGATACTCCACTAAACATTATTTTACTACATCGAAACGAATTCCAGATTATCTTTTTACACCTTTTACAATTAATATTCATCAACTTTGCTATTTACTTTAAGCTGTTTTCGAAAACCAATGTGGCAGGTTTCAAACGCTGGTGCTCAATTTTCTGGTGCTGGTGCTTCCATTTTTTTATACTTTTGTTCCCTTCAAACACCTGAAATCTCCCGCACTATCGAGTCCATACATGGAAGCAAACAACTGCCACTTACCTCCACGGCAAAGAACACATTTTCCGACTTCAAATGGTTCACATCCAGGGTGGTGCTCCGGGAAATGGTCAGTTGGCCGGAACGTTTGTCGATTTCGAAATGGCGCGTAATTGCTTCGTTGCCAATTATTCTGAATTGAAAACAAAGAAAAAAGTACAGAGAAAAAATAAAACTCCGTTATTCAGTTAATCATCTACCGAAAAATTAAAACAATTGCCATCGTTGCCAAAGTTGTGCCGACATCAAAGGGTTTTTTTTCGCCTCTACCACAACCTGTCGGTCCTATTCTTTGGCATTTAATTTAGTTTCGAAGCAAGAATTACCGGTAATTAATTTCCGAAACGACGTCCGGATCGCGTGCTTTGATGACAAGCGGTGGCTCGAAGTGGGTGGCGCCCTCGTCGACCGATGCCCTATACAGGGGACTCTCGCAAACGGGCGGCGAATCGTTGGCATCCAGCAGCGTTATCCGGAGGGACACGACCGACGTTTGACCGCGACCCTCGTCATCCGTCGCCTTGTACGACAGGTAGTAGACGGTTTGGGTTTCGTAATCCAAACATGGAGCCCGGCCGGGGCCCACATCCGTTAAAGAAGACTTAATTTCGTTGGAGCTGTGCCGAGCAGTGGTTGAAGGGACAACCAAGTCCTCCGATAGCCTGCTAGAAGTCGTTTCCCAGCTGGTAGTTGAATCACTCTCTTCGGCACTTGACAGCTCCCAGCTGGACGATGAGGTTGGTGGTGCTACAACATTCACGTCCCGGAACTCGCTCGATTCTCCACCATTGAAAATTTGATATGCCATGTAGTCCGAGGCGCGATCCACGATGCCCGTTCGCCCGTCGGTGGAAACGTTAAACTTTTTTAAAGTGGGAAAGTCCTTGATCAGCTCGTCCGATGTCGGAATTTGCCGACGCTTCCGGAAATGTTCCTCCTCCGCTGGACATTCGGCAACGGTTATTGCACCGGTTATTGGATCTACGTGGAACAATTCCGCCCCAGTCCCGGAAAGAGAATACCGGATACTTTGATCACCAAAATGTCCGGAATCCAAATCTTTAGCCGTAATTGTCGAAATCAAGTGGCCTGGGTTAGCCGTCTCCGATACAGTTGTCGAGTACGAGTCCTGTTCGAAAATTGGTCTATTATCGTTCGAATCAGTAATCGATACCGTTAGTGTGGCCGTTGAAGATAGTTTTGGGTTGGTCTTCGTTTCTTCCGCAATCACCAAAACAATAAACTTTCGCTGGTTTGGATTTTCATAATCCAAGGATCCGTTAGCAACCCGAATACTAATTTGCGAAGATCCCGTCACAAGCTTCGGTTCCACATCGAACACTTCGGAAACGTCGTTCAATCTCAAGGAAAACTCAGCGTTTTCCCCTACATCGGGATCATGCACACTCATTTCGATGGGTAGCGGAGTTCCCGGCGCAGTGTTCTCGGACATCGAAACGAAGTATTCTTTTTTGTTAAACATCGGTGGTGAATCGTTGACATCCCGTATCGTAATCGAGGCCTGGGTGCTAGCAACCGTTAGTTCGTCATTACCGGGTACTCCATCAATGAGCTCCCGAGCTTTTACCGTCAAAATAATCAATCCGGTATCATCTGGCAATGCTTCTTTGTCCAGAGGTTTCGCCGTTCGAAGTTCCCCTGTCAAACGGTCCAGAAGGAAATAATCCATTGGATCTGAAAAACAAACACAAGAAATACTCATGATCTCAAATATTCATTCAATGTTTGTCGAAAATCAAACTTACTGGTAACAAGTTCGTAGACAATCTTCCTCGGTTGACCCCGATCGCCATCCCTTGCATGTATCGTCATCACCAGGGTACCAATGGGACTGTCCTCATTGATAACCGCGGCCAACGAGCCCTGGAACACTGGAGCCGCATTCTGCACATCTTTCACGTGAATTTCCAGCCCGGCCGAGGCATTGAACATCCCGTCGGAAGCCTCCAGTAGGATCTGGTAGATCATCCGCTCGTTGTAATCGAGATGCCCATTCAGAACAACCGCTGCCGTTAACCGGTCCTGGCTGCTCTCCGTTACCTCGATCGAGAACTTGTCGCACGCGTCCGGATTCAACGGTTGCGGGATGCAGGTAATGTCCAGATTCTCGCCCACGGTGTCCTTGTCCGTGACCAGGATGGCGCCGAATACCGTGGTGCCGGGCTTGGCGTTCTCCAGCACCTCCGTTTCGTAGGGAACCTAGGGCAACGAGAGGTAAGGTGTTGAGTTATTTGGAAAATAGCAGAGAAAACTGTTCGTATATTGAAATTTAGCATTTTCCTTCAAAAATTGAAATCAATCTATTTTCCAGATTGAACGGATAAGGCCACTTATCGGGTCGATTAAAACAGTAAGAAAAATGGATCTTTTCCTTAGTAGGAAATCCTATTCAGCTCTCGGTGATCGCTGATGTTATCGTACATATCTCCTGAAGAAGCTTATGCGATGTAGGTTGTGGAATCGGGTCTGTAATATTTCAGACTTGGACCGTGTATCGGTCATTTTTAGACTAATTCTCGAACCAACGATCAAGAACATTCGCCATCCTAACTGGAGTACCGCAAGGAAGTCACCTCGGACCCCTCTTTTTCATAGATTTCGTGTTGATACACTAGATGCATACTACCGTGCATGAGACAAGACCATCATCGCACTGGAGGTTGTTGTGAAAGGATTTTTTCTCCAATACCCGCAGTTCAGAGTGGCTTCCGACGCTGATCGAGCCATTTAAGTAAGTGCAGTGTAACGTCCCGCGCGTGTTTCTCCATCGAACCTCGACTAACAAACATCGAATCCTGGTGATCGGAGGTTGAATCCTGTTGAACCTTCTAGTCGCTTCGAGTCGCCTAGACGAGGAGTTTGTGTTTTTAACCCAAAGTCTTTATGAACAGAGATCTAATCTCGAGTAACTTGAGGCGATCAAGCCTTGAGTTGTCAACAGGTAAGGTATGCGTATTAACCTCGAGTCATTGCGAGGAGGGGTTGGATCTTAGGTCATTAGAGTATCAGGCCTCGCACCGAGTAGAGCAAAGGTATGTCTGCTATTCTATTCTAATTTGTTTATTTATAGAGGATTTTAACCAACATGGTCATTCGTCCTCTTAAGAAGGTATGTCTGCGTCATCCTCGAGTCCCTACAAGGAAGAGTCGGATCTCGAGTCACGAGAGGGGAGATTAGCGAGAGGAGAAATTAGGTCACGATTTGTCAAGAGTAGAGGCTTATGCGGAACCTCGAGTTATAACGAAGAAAGGTCGGTTATTGTGTCGTTAGAGGAGTTAGAGAATCAGGCCTCGCTTGAAGTGCTCATTAGTATGCCGTGGAGTTCACTAGCGCGAGTATAACCTTCAACCTTTGAAAGATTGTTGAACATAGTTTGAAGTGGGACACATTGTCAGAGGCTTCAGGTGGTGTTTAAGAAAAGGGGGTATACGTAGTGTGTATGACTCGTCCAAATGCATCCTTGGACCCAGGTTAGTAAACTGGAGTGACACTTGAGCTTCAACTCAGATACACGCTGATACCGCCTTGAACGTGTCTAGTAAACCTTCGTAAGGTATGCTAAGTATTCAACACCTTCCTTGGTACGAATCACTTTGACTTTCGCTGTACGAGCAAAGGTGTTTCTGAATCTGAAACATGATTCTCTAGTCTGAGCTTGTATTGTTTTGTCGAGGGTCAAGCTTAAAACAGAAAATATCTGAATAGTAAACCTCTAAGGGTTGAAGAAACGATAAGTCCCTGGGTTCGAAGCGTGACACGATCTATTCGCAGACAACTTTTTACAAAGTGAAACTGCCGTGCCTTGATTAAAAAGGCCAGAAACTGCTCAAGTGAATTCTCGGACAAGGGAAAGATTGGGGTCATGGTTGAACCAGAACCAGCGTGTTCAGATCTACGGATTTCTCCGTAGATCTACAGATTTTGACTACTTCTACGGATCTACGGATCGATGTACGAAATTTTCTCGACTAGACTGAGGCAGAATCACAGTTACATTTCAAGGAGGTAAGAGATTCAAGCCTGAAAAAAATCTTTCAGAAAGGAAGTGAGTACACTACAAATAGTGAGGATCCTGGCAGCAAACAGAGCTGCTCAATGATTCAGTAATAATTTTGATATCAAAATTGTTGTTTTTCGTTTCAAAATTATTATTTTATCCACTTTTTTCAAACCAATTGTACTTTGGAATGTTTTCTAGGATAAAAATACACACATAAACGAGAAACACGTTCGAGTAATTATTTTGATAGGGCTTTTCTGCTGAATGGGAACTTTCTCATCTTCGTGAGTTCGACAAGATAAAAGTTGCGCTCATTCCAGTAGTTTTTGTGGTTTTTCGCAACGCGTTTGGCTAGTAAAGGTGGGAAACTTCTTAACAAACATCTGTCTGGATCGCATACTGCGCTGGAAGAGTTTCATGGATTTCCAGAAACTAAACTTGCTCCAAACTCAACAATTTCAACTTGATAGTGGTGTGCCCTCAGAAAATAATCGGCTGGATCGATCCATCTCGAAAAACTAATTAGACTTTTCCGGGGGGCAAGTAAAAGTTTTCGTTCTATCGATCTGGATGCTCCCGTGAAAGATGGGTAAAGTTTCAGAGTTCAATCAAATTTTTCATGCTAAAGTTGATTTAAAATTAAATCTATAGCCAATTGTTTGTGCTGCCAAATATGCGCATTGCCCTCCATAAAAATTGAAAAAATAGATGTGTTGAAACACACAAGTATTTACCAGCATGGGTTAACTCTACTGCACTTGAACAGAAAACTATTTCCCTCTCCAGGGATAGCGGCATCTATTTTTTTATCTACAAGTGGAAAGCTCTTTTACGTTTTACATCTATGATGGAACATGAATGGAAATACTTGCGAGGGAGAGTTTAATCAACAGAATGAAAATCTCTTTCCGGCGAAGTCCATCAAAAACCATTCAGGAATTTGTAGCAGCACCATCATCAACTCACCGACTGAGATGGATAGCGAGGATTTCAAACTTTGTCTCGCGCTCCTGACCGTTGCTGTTGCTGCGAATAGTGTCTTCTAGGATGGTGGTTCCAAAAACCACGCAAATGCAGCACCCCACTGCAAAGTTGGGCTAACCGTGGATTTTTGTGGAATTGCAGACTGTATGCGGAATTTACTTGTTGACTGGATCCTCAGTCACGATTCGAGGGAAGACCGACAAATGAGAAAAAGTTTTACAGATGAATCATTTCTCGAAGCATGGCGGTTTGGTTCTAGGAGTGGATTAAACTTACAGAATGGTAGAATTCGGGTTTTCTCTCCTGTGCTTTGATAAGCTTTTGATGTGTCTGTCCTGTGATCTGCACTTTTTTGAAACGAACAAACACATTTCAGAGTGACTTTATTTTAGTGAAAATGATTGTTTCTTTGAAGAGACCCATCGACCTAAGTGTAAATCTTCCAAGGATATGATGGATAGTATCTTATAAGTCTCTAAACCACTAGTCCACAGAAAGAGTACATTAAGGTTTTTAAACCGGTTGATTCGCCGTTAAAAACGTGTAAACTCCTGAAAACCGTGTAAAAACGTATAACAACCGTGCTGATTATAGAATACCGTGTAAAAACCGTGCTCAATTCGAAATTCATTTATAATTTTGAAGAAGACTGAGATCTGTACTAAAACTTGAGACAATAAGACATTAAGACATGGAACCTGAGAAGAAATGAGATACCAGAGGCATAAAATCTTACACCTTACGCTGAAGTCTTCAGACACGACACATAAGACACGAGACGTAAGACCAGAGAAGTGAAAAGTGAGTCGTGAGACTTGTGACATGAAACGTGAGAAATTGGATCAATGAAGAGCAAAGTGAAGACTACAGGAATAAGATGTAAATCGCGAGAATTGAGAAGCAAAAAAGTAACTTGAGAAGAGAGAAGTGACCCGTGAGATGTGAGAAGTGAAAAATGGGTCGTGTGAAATGAGAAGTTAGACGTGAGAATTAAGAAGTGAGACGGGAGAAGAGAAAAGTGAGACGTGTGAAGTGAGAAATGAGAAATTAGAAGTGAGACGTGAGACGTGGTACGTAAGACATGAGACGTGGTACGTAAAGACTAAAGACTAAAGACTAAAGACTAAAGACTAAAGACTAAAGACTAAAGACTAAAGACTAAAGACTAAAGACTAAAGACTAAAGATTAAAGATTAAAGACTAAAGACTAAAGATTAAAGATTAAAGACTAAAGACTAAAGACGAAAGACGAAAGACGAAAGACGAAAGACGAAAGACGAAAGACGAAAGACGAAAGACGAAAGACGAAAGACGAAAGACGAAAGACGAAAGACGAAAGACGAAAGACGAAAGACGAAAGACGAAAGACGAAAGACGAAAGACGAAAGACGAAAGACGAAAGACGAAAGACGAAAGACGAAAGACGAAAGACGAAAGACGAAAGACGAAAGACGAAAGACGAAAGACGAAAGACGAAAGACGAAAGACGAAAGACGAAAGACGAAAGACGAAAGACGAAAGACGAAAGACGAAAGACGAAAGACGAAAGACGAAAGACGAAAGACGAAAGACGAAAGACGAAAGACGAAAGACGAAAGACGAAAGACGAAAGACGAAAGACGAAAGACGAAAGACGAAAGACGAAAGACGAAAGACGAAAGACGAAAGACGAAAGACGAAAGACGAAAGACGAAAGACGAAAGACGAAAGACGAAAGACGAAAGACGAAAGACGAAAGACGAAAGACGAAAGACGAAAGACGAAAGACGAAAGACGAAAGACGAAAGACGAAAGACGAAAGACGAAAGACGAAAGACGAAAGACGAAAGACGAAAGACGAAAGACGAAAGACGAAAGACGAAAGACGAAAGACGAAAGACGAAAGACGAAAGACGAAAGACGAAAGACGAAAGACGAAAGACGAAAGACGAAAGACGAAAGACGAAAGACGAAAGACGAAAGACGAAAGACGAAAGACGAAAGACGAAAGACGAAAGACGAAAGACGAAAGACGAAAGACGAAAGACGAAAGACGAAAGACGAAAGACGAAAGACGAAAGACGAAAGACGAAAGACGAAAGACGAAAGACGAAAGACGAAAGACGAAAGACGAAAGACGAAAGACGAAAGACGAAAGACGAAAGACGAAAGACGAAAGACGAAAGACGAAAGACGAAAGACGAAAGACGAAAGACGAAAGACGAAAGACGAAAGACGAAAGACGAAAGACGAAAGACGAAAGACGAAAGACGAAAGACGAAAGACGAAAGACGAAAGACGAAAGACGAAAGACGAAAGACGAAAGACGAAAGACGAAAGACGAAAGACGAAAGACGAAAGACGAAAGACGAAAGACGAAAGACGAAAGACGAAAGACGAAAGACGAAAGACGAAAGACGAAAGACGAAAGACGAAAGACGAAAGACGAAAGACGAAAGACGAAAGACGAAAGACGAAAGACGAAAGACGAAAGACGAAAGACGAAAGACGAAAGACGAAAGACGAAAGACGAAAGACGAAAGACGAAAGACGAAAGACGAAAGACGAAAGACGAAAGACGAAAGACGAAAGACGAAAGACGAAAGACGAAAGACGAAAGACGAAAGACGAAAGACGAAAGACGAAAGACGAAAGACGAAAGACGAAAGACGAAAGACGAAAGACGAAAGACGAAAGACGAAAGACGAAAGACGAAAGACGAAAGACGAAAGACGAAAGACGAAAGACGAAAGACGAAAGACGAAAGACGAAAGACGAAAGACGAAAGACGAAAGACGAAAGACGAAAGACGAAAGACGAAAGACGAAAGACGAAAGACGAAAGACGAAAGACGAAAGACGAAAGACGAAAGACGAAAGACGAAAGACGAAAGACGAAAGACGAAAGACGAAAGACGAAAGACGAAAGACGAAAGACGAAAGACGAAAGACGAAAGACGAAAGACGAAAGACGAAAGACGAAAGACGAAAGACGAAAGACGAAAGACGAAAGACGAAAGACGAAAGACGAAAGACGAAAGACGAAAGACGAAAGACGAAAGACGAAAGACGAAAGACGAAAGACGAAAGACGAAAGACGAAAGACGAAAGACGAAAGACGAAAGACGAAAGACGAAAGACGAAAGACGAAAGACGAAAGACGAAAGACGAAAGACGAAAGACGAAAGACGAAAGACGAAAGACTAAAGACTAAGGAGAGTCTTCGAAAAAAGCAAACCTTTGTTTTTTGAATTACTTTTTAATGCATGGATGAAAATTGATGAAATTTTTAGTGAAGCTACCTAGTGATGTGTTGTATACGTGTACAAATTTGATGACAATCTGTCAAGTGGGTTTTGAAAAAGCATCCAATACAGAAGTTCATTGGAAAAAAAATTTCAGGCCGGATCGAGAGGAATGCAGAAATGTCCCATTGGAAGACCCAAAAACAGCTGGGAATGAAATATTCAACCAAAGTTTGTATGGTAAATCGTTTCTAAAATCCTGGAGGATCCAGTAAGCTAAATCGTGCGCAAAATATTTGGACTGCTAGTGGGAGATATTTTGAAAAAATTCGTAAAGTACAGCAAAACGAAATCTTTTCTGGAGACAAACAAGGAGAAAAAATAAAGAATTTTAATGTCTAGTACTGGAGGATGCTAACGATTTGTAGAAACTTCAAATCAGTCAGTGTTTCATAACGATTGACACGAAGAATGGCTTAAAATACGAAGAAGACTGTCTTACAAATTTCCTCTGCAAAGCTCTTCAATAGCTACTACAAAGTACATACTGTGTTAAAAGTGGATCTGGAATCGTGTTTTTACGCAAAAACTGTAGGGGAGTGATAAAAAGTCAAATATTTTGTTTTTGTGCCGAAGGAGAACAATCGGCTAAATTTGTTATAGATTTGATTGAATTCAAAACTATGAGTTATTTTGAAGGTCAAGCTCCAGGAAACAGAAAACGTAATTTAAAATAGTCTTGATTAAAAAAAAGGGTGGTTACACGGTTATTCTAACCGAAAATTAAAGAACGATAACTGGGAAAAATTAAATTAAATAAACAACCAGCAAACGATGGAATGAGGAGGAAAAAATGCCATCCGGTTCGATTAAAAAAATTCTTACACTGTATGAATCCGAAATAGCAATTCAAAAAATTTTACTGCGCCAAAATCACTGGGCCTGACGACCAAGTTATTCCACGAAACACCCACGTTTTCTTCCTAAAAATAAAACTCACGGCAAGGAATCTCATTGACGGCGAAATGTTTCTGGTGAAAATAATTACCATTTTTTTTTTTTGAAAATTTACAACGTAAGTGAGCCAGACATGGAAGAGTAGGCGTGTCCTGGAACGTCAAGACGTGTTTTGTTTTTGTGCGGAAAAAATTTATTAAAATTTTAAGAAAACTTAATAATTACGAGGAGTTTCAAAACTAATTCAATAAGGGATTGTTATAAATGTGTGAATTGAGTGTTTTTCAAAAAGTTTCGCGTGTGGAGCAAATGCAGTAGCCATTCGTGAGCTGCCGAAAGAAATGGTCGATGTAGTTAGGAGTTATTCAATAAGAAATAATATGCAAAGTATTATGAAAAACTACAAAGTACGGTTCTGTTTAATTGGCAAAATGTTTTGCGAAACAAAAAATTTGTGAAATCCTTTAACAATTAGTAAAGTAGCAATGTTATATCGAAGAAGCATTCGGAAGAACTTTATGGATGCTTGTGAGGTTGCATTTGCACCTGCTGTTCTTGTGAATAAAAAAATACGAGGGACCTATCAGTGATGTCTCGAATATTTGAATTCAACCAGTGTCAAGATAACCGAAACCAGAAAAAATTGGAAGACAGCACCGGTGGAAACCTATCACTTATCAATGGAGTTTGGTGAGATCGTTCCTATTAGAAAATTATTTCTAAATCATATTCGTTTTATTTATTGTTTATTAATCCTATTTGCCAAATAGGTTTTCCCATAAAAAAAAATCCTTTCCCCTCCTTTCTGAATACAACATCTGGGTCGCATGGGTTCCCTGCACCTGAAAAGTTCTTTTCGTTGTATCAGAATATCCCCGTTATGATTACATTGACTTGTCGCGGTGTGCATTAAGTTACCACACTTATCTTTAAAATCAGCACTTGAAATGAGTGTTGTATCCAGATACTCATTTTGGCATCTTGTGTTGATTTTAATTATTAGTTGTACCTAGTGTATCAGCCAATGCAAGATGTGTGTAGTCACCCAATGCTATGCTATGCTATGCTATGCTATTTACAACGTAAGTGAGCCAGACACAGCCCCTAATGAGTTTTCCCGCCCACCCGGCACAATGTTCAAGCTCCACACGGCTTAATTGATTTATCCATCGTTGGACCCGGATGGCAGGGGACACATTATGGTCCCCCGTGGAGCGCTGTGCCTTCCAATCACGGCCCCCAAAATAATCATCAATCAATCAAACAATCAATCGGTTTTGGAGCAACCGAAATAAACCAGAGGGCAAGCTGGGAAAATAAAAATAACTTGGTACTTACATTCCGAAACTCCGGGGGGTTGTCGTTCTCGTCCAGGACAATGATGGTGATCGGAACGTTGACTACGTTGTCGTTTTCCGAGTCGAACGACGCATTGACCCGGTCCTTGATGGTGACCGAAAATGACAGGGTGTCCTGGGCCTGGGTGGATTGGTGGAAAAGAAATACGGAAACAAATTAGAGGAGGTTCATTTATTGGATTTTGTTGAACGCTGTATATTGGAATCGAAAACAGATTTCAAGTGGCTATTAAACTTATGTTTTAATCGATTTATGAATTGAACAAGCATATTGGCTTTTATAACCTAACTAGCTGACCCGGTGTGCTTTGCTACACCTTCCGGAAATAAATGTAATTTGTAAAAATTTATTCAAATTTAGATTTTAGAGAGCATTTTTTTAAATCAAACCTCATCATACTTCAGAACCAACAACTTTGAAGTGAGAGCTGCAGCTGCAGTTCTGAATTGCAATTCAAAGATGGTATATATTATTTACTGAAACTTGATCTCTAAACTCGTTTTTCAAGATCTGAAATTTGTACTCTGTACCCAAAAAAACCTTTTTAAATATGGTCCCTTCTTTGAAAAGCTCTTTATCTTAAATTTACATGGAAGCTCTCCCATCTTTTTCAATTTTGTCCCCCCCCCTGCTTGAAGAAGGTAGGCAAATTTAATCGGCTCGATACCCAAACAGCACTTATCATGGTAATAAAAAAAAAATTAAATTAGTTATGTATCAAATACAGTGCAAATTTCTTTTTTTTTTTTTTAATAAATTTACTACGGTAAACATATAAATATTAAAAAAAATATCAGTTGCAGAACTTCATAAGTTCTCAGCGTTTTATTTTTTATTTTCTTTTTGAAAGTCAAATATTCAAAAATGTAGGCAAAAATAAATTTCTAAGTTTACATTTGTCCCGTATATTGGGGCAAGTGTCAATGCAAAGCTTAATTTCAGATGCGCCAGAGTAATGGCTTTGAAATCGAATGCTGTTCAAAGGGAATGACCTTCATTTACAAAGACATTTAAGAATTTTCAATATCCGCTGTAGTTTCAACATTCGGAATACCCCTTCTGGTTTTTCCAACATATTGAATCATTTTGAAGATGAATTTCTTAAAAGTTCGACGTGTGCCCTTGCCCCACCGTGTAAGTTGACAGAAGGGAATATTGTTTTTAACACTTTAAGAGTAAACTAAAAATTTCTCTTAAAAATTTTGCGTCCAGTTGAATATCAGTTCTAAAGTCTCGCTTTTCAAAAACGAAACGGATCAAAAGTCTCTCTTATGCAGCCATGTAACACAAAAACACTTTTCATGTTAAGTACGTAGTTGAATTGGTATGTAATCAAAAAGTATGATGGTTTTTTCAGAATAATTTAAAATAAAAAGCTCCCATTTTCATTTCTAAATTCGTTTCAGTTGTGTATTTGGGCCGAAGTAACAATTTCTAGAAGAAAACATAATTTTTAATTTTTTTTTAACAGAAAAAGTTGAACGTTTGAACATGTTCTAATGTTCCTTGAATGAAAGAAAAGTCGAATGCTACCTACATTAACACGAACTAAATATGGAAGTATTTTTGCAAATCTTTCAATTGGTTTTGATTCGATTGATAAAATACCAATCCGTGTCACATTTAGGCGTCATTTATTACCACGTGCTGTGTACAAATCAAATAAGCAAGAAAAAAAAACACATCTAGGTTGCATATCGCCCACGTGTTTGAGAAACAGGCGCCTTATTGTTAAATTTTCCAGCAATCAATGAACAGTGTGCTTTGGTTACCATCCTCTTGCGACGACGTTTGCTCGCCCATGGAGACGAAAAACAAACCCCTCAAAGAAAATATGCTTGGTTGAGAAATACGCGCCAAAATATTCCTACTGATCAGTATGCTATGCCTGGGTTACTTTCCTTTTGCGACGTTGGCTCGCGACGCCTCGACCATAGAAACGAAAAACAAACCGCCCAAAGGAAAAAAAAATCTCAAGAAAATGGATGTCATGACTTTAATTTGTTTCGAAAAACTACAAATTTTGTATGGAAGCCTCTCCTTCCTTAAATCGGATGGAGTTTTGACTATTACAGAAACCATCCCCGGCCTCAAAAACCCTCAGATGCCAGTTTTGACGATGATCGGTTCAGTAGTTTCCGAGTCTATAGGGAACAGACAGACAGACAAACATTCATTTTTATATATATAGATGTTCAAGTTGACAAGGTACATATAAAACTAAAAAGATTCTTTAATTTAAACATTTAAAACAGTCAATATCGATTTGACACGAATGTCAAAACGTTGGTAAAATGTCACAAATAAACAAAAAAAAAAGAAAAAGTCAATATCGATATCACAGAGAACAAACTAGCTAGCAAGCTAGCCCACGATAGTTGTATAAAATTTTCAACGATCGTTTTGATTTTTTTTTTGTTTCTGGCTGTCTACCAGATGTCTACAAACACACCAAAGAGAACTGTCAAAACCATTCTGAGACAAAAAAAAACAAAATTTTGGTCAGTTTTGAACAGGTCGTACGAACTATTTGGCATGTTTCAAGAATATTCCCAAGCAACCAAAAGTCACATATTCACTGAAAAGAAAGCTTTCGAAAGTTACATATTGGCTGACAAAGAGAAACAACTGTCAAATTCCCTTGAGTGAACTATATGTACCCATTGATGAACTTGAAAGTATTAAAAGTGATTGATTTGTACGCTGTATGTGACTTATTTCGCCCAAGTCCCATGAGTAAACGATATGTTCTTATTAATGATTTTGAAAGTTGCAAAAGGGCTTTATATGTACGTAGTAGGAGACTTAAGTCACAAAAAGTGCACAAAAGTACTCTAAATGAGATTTGGCTAGTCACAAAAAGTGCATTGGAAAGCATTTGCATTGAACACATCTCGACAATCCGCAATTTGTCGAGATTAGAATTCCAAGCTAGGCATCGTCCCGGCACCATGTTCTGAACATAGTAAATTATTAAGAAAAGTTTATATGAACTGTGATGCCAAGGGTGAAATTGGAGATAGAGAGAGAATTTTTTGCTCATTTTACAACTTTTTTGTAAGCTGAATTAAAAGGCCGCTGGAAGTTGAATAGTAGGTCATTTAGACTTCTTTGGGAACTTGAAAGTATCAATAAGAACTTAAATTTTGAGCTGCAAAGAATGTACTTCAAATCAATGATGGGGCTGAGTAAGCCTTTTCGTACCTGTTTTATGGGACTTGTGGTTGCTTGGGTTGCTGTTAAAGTTTCGTAACACTTTCGTCCGGTTGCGTAATGAAAAAATATCTTAAAAGTTTATCGCTATTTCTTTCAAGCTAGAAGTGCTAAATTCTGGACTATGGGATACAAAACTCATACTTGAAAGTAACACACTTTGAGACGTCTAGAATCAGTTTTTATGGTTTAGACTGATTGTCAGGAATGTTCCTAATTGTAATTCTGGATAGAGACGATTCGTCAACTGACGATGATCGTTCAAGAAGTGCAAAAACTTATTGTAAAACTGTTAGTTATTTCGACTGCCTCTGTAGTGCAATAACAAAGGAATGGATAAAAGTGCACCACCTTTTTACTTATCGACTTTGAGTGAAGGGAAAAAACTTTTTTTTATATTTAAATATATGTAACGTTTCGTCACAGAAGAACAGATGTAGAAGCTAAACCTTGAAACGTTTGTTAAGTCCTAACGACCGTTTTTATGAATTTAATTGAATCAAGCAATCGATAGATTGCTTTCAATTCAACCACAGTAAATGAAAAGTTCATATACCGGTATTTCGATAGCAACGCTCACTGAAGAAGGTAGTAAGTTGCTATCGAAATATCGGTATTTCATTTACCGTGGTTGAAAAGGAATCTATCGATTGCTTGATTCAGTGAATCATTCAACCAAGTAGGCTCACAACACAACAGAATCAATTTAATGTTTTTTGGTTGAGCCACTAGATGTCTTCAAGGACACCAGGGAGAACTGTCAAGAAGAAAGTGCAATGTAAACAAAACAAAATACCAAACAATTAGTCAGTTATGATGGGGTCGTAATGCTATCTGACGATCCAATTGATGTTGAAGTGTTGTAACACATTTGTAATTTACATAATGAAAACCTTTAGCCTAAAGCTATTTTTCTAATTTCTTTAAACTAGCAAGAAGCGCTACATATAAACAGATATGATACGAGGAAGTGCCCGCTTAGAGAAGCCTGGAATCGGTATTGCTGTGTGAAATCGTTAATTTTAAACTCAATTTGATAAAATAACTGGTTCTTCTGGCTTGTCCAAAGTTGTTAGTTTATTTATTATTATTATTTATTACAAATCAACGGAACACATATTGGTCCAAATGATGACTTAAAATTAATATAAAAAGAGTACTAAATCTAATTACAGGGTTCTCAATACACTTAAAACTTTAGTACGGAAAACATCTCTCGAAACGTCGAAATCGAAGTGCTCAGAAAAACGGTTGAATGTTTTCATTACACCGATGATAGCGCTATTAGCTCCATAATTGTTAGAACGAATGGGAACATACAATCGAAGATCTTGATTTCTAAGCCCACGGGGTCGCACACTTAGAGGAATGGCTTCTAGGAGCGTGGGGCAGTCAATTCGCGATGTCAAGAGATCGGCGACGAAGGAAGCTCGTGTTGCGTTTCTGCGGGCTTGAAGAGTGTCAATGTCTATGAGACGGCATCGATGTTCATAGCTTGGCAAGTGAAACGGGTCTTGCCAAGGCAGGTGTCTAAGGGCGAATCGCAGGAAGCGCCGCTGTATAGTCTCGATCCGTTCGGCCCCATTCTGGTAGTAAATAGGGACACCAAACAGCTGATGCATACTCAAGGATAGAGCGAACAATACTGCAATCCAAACTTTTCAGGCAATACACATCCTTGAAGTCCTTGGACACTCGAAATAAGAATCCAAGACTTCTCGAGGCTTTGTCGACAACGTAGTTTGTGTGTGTCCTGAATCCCAGCTTCCGGTCTAGAATTACACCCAGATCATTGATGTGTTCTACGCGTGCGATTGGCTCATCTCCGAGGAAGTACTCAGCGGAAAAAGGCTGCCGCTTTCTTGAAAAGCTGATGACTGCACATTTACTGCGATTCAAAGGCAGGCAGTTTATATCACACCAGTGTGCGAAGAGGTTAAATTGATTTTGTAGGAAATCAATATCGTTCTGGCCGTTGATGTTGTAAAATAGCTTTAGGTCATCAGCATAGCATAGCTTTGGACCGTCGAGGAGTGAGAGCGCATCGTTGAAGTAGATTAAGAAGATAATCGGCCCTAAATGGCTTCCCTGAGGCACACCAGAAGAAGCAGAGAATTGTCTGGAGAAAGAGTCCTCCGTGCGAACTGTTAATTTACGTCCTGATAGGTAGCTCCGGAACCAGTCAAGAAGAGTTCCACAGAAACCCAGGCGTTCGAGCTTTCCAATGGCAATATCGTGGTTGACTTTGTCGAATGCCGCAGACAAATCGGTGTAAATAGCGTCGGTTTGAGACTTCGCAGCAAAACTTTCATGCACGTAAGAAGTAAACGTCAGAAGGTTAGTTGTCGTGGAGCGCTTGGGAAAGAATCCGTGTTGATCGTCGGAAAAAATATTCTTACAGGACAAGAAAATCGGATCCAAGACCACCAATTCGAATAGTTTGGCTACTGCGCATAATGCCGAGATTCCCCGGTAGTTGTTGACATCTCTCATGTTACCTTTTTTAAACACCGGAAACATGTAAGCCTCCTTCCATAGTGAGGGGAAGATGGCTCTGTCAAGCGAAGCTTGGAAAATAAGCCTAACAGGAGTCAGCAAAACAGGCATAAAACGTTTGATAAAAGTAGCAGGTATTCCGTCCGGACCCGTAGAGAAAGAATTTTTGAGCTTAGCTGCTGCTTTTGAGATGACTGCATCCTCAACCACAATGTTGTTTATAGAGAAGCCCAGTGGCGCAATATTCCTGACTGCACTATCCAGATGTTCAGGGGATGTCGATGCTGTATTATAGTTAGACGAGAATTTATCGGCAAAGAGATCACAGATTCCACGATCAGAGTTCGCCGTATTGTCATCCAGAAACATTTGGTTTGGCAGGCCAGGTTCGTTCCGTTGACTTTTAACATGTTTCCAGAACGATTTAGGTCTGGACTTGAGATCACGCTGAACTCGAACTAGATAGTTTTGGTGACAACGTTTGCTGACTTTTTTGTAAACACAATTTAGTCTACGATAAATGTCCTTAGTATAGGAGGATCTCGATTTGTTAAAATTTCTAAGGGCACATCTCTTTGCCGTCTTTAGTCGTCGTAGTTCAGTCGTGAACCAAGGAGTCCGTATATTCTTTTCAGTAGTATGTTTTGGCACGTGACGATCGATAACGTAACTCAAGATGTGCGAGAAGGTTTCGGCCGCAGCGTTGGGATTAAATAAGTCGAGCTCAGATTCCCAATCGATGGAAACCAGGGTACGAGAAATCTCGTCAAAGTCGGCGTTCTTGAAGTCAAGATAGAAGGGTGCTAATTTTGCGACAGGAGCAAGTCTAGTGACATCGAACGAAACCAATAAAGCAGGATGATGGTGTACCGATTGAACGTACGGAGCGGGAGCCGAAACAACGGACGGTACACGAGTCCCATCGCTGGCAAAGCAGAGATCCAACATACGACCGTTTTCGTTTGTCACGCAGTTAATCTGCCGCAAAGTCGCTGTACTCAAGGAGTCTAGTATGACGTTCGATAGGGTTGAAAAAGTTGAGTGTACTGGCTAAAGTTTGTTTCTATTTTAAAAAAGAATGGAGTTAACCAGATAAATTTACCAACACAACAAGGCCATTCTTCTACGATGTTGATTTATTTATGTTTTGAGATCATAAACGATTGCGCCCTTCCAAGAATTAGGTACTTCTCAAGTTGATTCGACTTGTTGGATTGATGTTTGAATGTGAGCATTTGAAATTTGACACAGGTTTCTGGAATTTTATTATTCGAGCTTGTGTACATTTGTTTGTTGGTTCGGTAGTCTCTGTAGTGAATAAAATTTGCTTTTTATTTTCCTCAGTTCAAGTTATTCTTATTGTACTTATAAAAAAAATCATCTCATTGAAGTATTAAATATTTAAATTCATTAATTTATGAGTTGCGACCTTTCGAAAAATGTTTACTTTTGAAAGAGCTTTCAAGAAACAGTGCCATTGCGCCATTGAATAGTTACAAATCAAGCAATCGATGGCACTGTTTTTCGTCAATTTTTAACGGCTTCTTTGAAAGAGAGCATTTGAAATTTAACACAAGTTTCTGAAGATTTTTTGTTCGAGCTTGTACATCTGTTCATCTGTGGTTTCCGGTCACTGATCTCAGGTTGCAGATTGCGTGTCTCAGGTTTCAGGAATCAGTGAAAATAAGAAATGTTCAGGAAAATAACCGTTCCTCATCACCACGTTTTTGACAGATAGGAAGTGAAAAAATCTCTGATTGGTGAAAAATACTTTTTGCTATACATTTTTTAGAGTCATCTTTCAAACCTCATTCTGGTAAGACAGGTTTGTTTATAAAAAGTTATTCTTCTGTTAATCTTAATAAAAAATGTTATAACATATTGATAAAAAGTTAACCATAGGGGAGATAAGGGAATAATGGCCACCTTAAGGAAGACGCTTATTTAACCGTAGAAAACAACTATAATATTTGACTTACATCATTGTTTCGTGTTCAGACACTAAAAAAGTCAATTTCCTAACTGGCTGATACTTAAAAAAGTAGATAAAAACGTTTAAAAATTCATTTTAAATTTTTTTGAGCTACAGCTTAACTTATTTCGTCTGAAGGCCTGGTAAATGAAAAAAAATCTCCTCGAACAGGAATCGAAATCGAGTCTATTGATTACCTCTCCGACATCCCAGCAAACATATATTGTTGAGAATTGAAGCACTGTTGATATTTTGGAATTCATAGTCAACAAAACGATTAAAAACGATTTTTTTTTCAAGAGAAATTTCAATTTCATCGACTGTTTTAGACCAGATTTAAGGGGTAAATTTTTTTTATGGTTTCTATGGTTTATTCGAACCAATGATTTCTATAGTTTTTACCATAATTGGTATAAAGTTGTAGAAGTTATGATTGTTTTACTGTCACAACAATGAAGCAATAATAAGGTTTTATTTGAAAATAAAAAAGAACTTCAGTGTACAGTAGAATAACTGAAATAAGTAAGGGATGATCAAAATATGTTGAATCTTACGCGCAGTAGGCTAGATTGCTATTTATCATTTGCAATTCACTTTTGCCAACAATACTGTTGATTTTTGTAAAGATTGAAATGCGTTTTTAAGGAAAAAATTCAAATTTATCAGAGTTCTAGAGAAGATTCATCCATTAAATAAAATTTTTCCAAAAAACTATAAAATTCAATTTAAACAAAGAATTCAAGAGAGTATTTAAAGAATATAGTGGATTGGAAACCGTAGAAGCTAATATTTATTTTATTTTATTTATTTATTTATTATTTACATAGTATTCCGTCTCACGACATAACTTGACGAACATAATTCCTAAAATTCACTCGGTCCATGGCAACCGTTCTCCAATTTCTCGGGCACCCCACGTTCGCCAGATCACGCTCCACTTGGTCTAACCACCTCGCTCGTTGCGCCCCCGCTTGTCTTGTGCCTACCGGATTCGTAGCGAACACCTGTTTTGCAGGACAGTCGTCCGGCATTCTCGCAACATGTCCTGCCCAGCGTATCCGGCCAGCCTTCACCACCTTCTGGATACTGGGTTCGCCGTAGAGTCGCGCGAGCTCGTGGTTCATCCTTCGCCTCCACACTCCGTTCTCCTGTACGCCGCCAAAGATAGTTTTTAACACTCGTCGCTCGAATACCCCGAGTGTACGCAGGTCCTCCTCGAGCAATATCCATGTCTCGTGCCCGTAGAGAACAACCGGTCTAATATGCGTCATATACAGGTTACACTTCGTGCGAGGGCTAAGTCTTCTCGACCGCAGTTACTTGTAGAGTCCATAGTAGGCACGACTTCCGCTGATTATTCGCCTCCGGATCTCACGGCTGGTGTCATTGTCTGCGGTCACCAGTGAGCCTAGATAGACAAAGTCTTCGACTATCTCCAGCTCGTCGCCGTCGATCGTGACCTTGTTATTACTGGACAAGCGGGTTCGGTCGGTCTCGGATCCGCAGGCCAGCATGTACTTCGTCTTGGACGTATTAATCATCAACCCAATCCTTCCTGCTTCGCGTTTCAGTTTGCGGTAGATCTCCTCCACCGCCGCAGATGATCTGCCGACTATATCAATGTCATCGGCAAAGCAGATAAGTTGACTGGATCTGTTGAAAATCGTGCCCCGCATTTCGCCCACCGCTCGTCGAATAACACCTTCTAGCGCCACGTTGAACATCATGCAGGATAGACCATCACCTTGTCGAAGCCCCCTGCGCGATTCGAATGAACTCGACAATTCAGCCGAAATCCGCACACAGCACTGCGTTCCATCCATCGTCGCCTTGATCAGTCTGATCAGCTTCCCGGAAAAGCCGTTCTCGTCCATGATTTTCCATAGCTCGTTACGGTCGATCGTGTCGTATGCGGCTTTGAAGTCGATGAATAGATGATGCGTAGGGACTTGGTGTTCCCGGCATTTTTGGAGGATTTGCCGTAATGTGAAGATTTGGTCCGTCGTTGACCGTCCCTCCATGAAGCCGGCCTGATGACTTCCCACGAATCTGTTTGCTTGTGGCGTTAGGCGGCGGAGTAGGATTCGGGACAACACTTTGTAGGCGGCATTGAGGACAGTGATCGCTCGGTAGTTCTCACAGTCCAATTTGTCGCCCTTCTTGTAGATGGGGCATATTACCCCTTCCTTCCACTCCTCCGGTAGCTGTTCTATGTCCCAGATCCGGATTATCAACCGATGTAGGCAATCGAATGCCTTTGCTATCGAATTAAACATATAATATTTGTTTTGCCAAAATCTGAAATTGAAAAGTCAGGCATCCATTTTTAGAGATTTTCTTTTTATTCGAGGGGTTTGTTTATCGTCTCCATGGCTGAGGCGTCGCTAGCAAACGTCGTTGCAAGATAATAGTAACCAAAGCATACTGTTCATTGATCGCTGGAAAAATTTAGAAATTAGGCGCCTATTTCTCAACCAAGTATTATACATGCAGATAAAAACCAAAATATGATCGCTAATAACCAAAGCAGCCTTGCCTACTAGCGACACGTCGCATACGTCGCGACGTTGGAAATCATAACGACGCATCGCGAGTTTCCTAGGCGACTTGAAGCATACGAACGATGGCCTAAGGAAAATGAACAGTAAATAACGTAAACAATGTTTGTGTACTACATTGAAATCGCCTACTGGACTGAAAAAAAGAAAAACAAACCTGCGAATGACAGAAATATCGCTAGTAAAAAGTGTCGCTAGTAAAACTGTCGCTATTCAGTTTGGTGCTATACACATAATACCTATATTCAGGTACTATCAGCTTCTGAGAAATTTTGGAGACAAAACACTAGCGCCAAAATAATATTGACGAATAAGACTTTAACCATCAATTAGAAAATTTCAACAGCATGCTTTGAAGTTTTTGTTTACACTTGGTGCAAAAGATTTTTTCGTCAGTTGGTTGAGCTTAAATGTGGCTCAAGCACGTCAGCACAATCTTGCCTGATGTTTTTAAAGGAAAATCAAGTCGGAATTAAGTAAGTCGTGTTGAAATTAGTTTTTTTTTATCTTTCAATTAAACGATTATTCATTTATCAGGTCCATCCTCAAAACAAATGGAACTAGCGGAGGACCGGTTCGATTGAACGATCTACCAGTGCCGGCGTTGTGCAGAATCATGTTCCCTAGTGTTAAACTCCCCCACCTCCCCAGTAAGATCATGGTAGCAGGTATTGAAAATTAAGCTCATTTGAGCGAGCTTCATAGCTCTTTATTTCCATAGCTCCGCTCACAAAGCAATCGACGAAGCTCCTATCGTTTTTGTCTCCGGAGCTTCGCATTGCCAAGCTCTTATTTGGAAGAAACCTTAGCTCTTTTTTTGCCTCGTGAGCCCGTTAGCTCATGCCTTCAGAGGAGCTTGAGCTTGTTGGCTCAACCGATTCAAATTCGTTGAGCTTGTTTTCACTGCTGCTGTTCGAGCCAGTTTTTTTGTGCACAGGTGAAGTAACTAAAAAAAGGGCTTGTCGCATGTATTTTTTAAATAAATGTTGGACGGTTTTAGTAACTAGTGAAAGTTACCAGCACTAGTAACTATGAAATAGTAAAATTTACAATTTCTCGGGAAAAACGCCAAATGAAAGGGCTTTTGGCGAGGATTATTAAAATCAATGTTAGAGAGTTCTAGTAACTAGTAAAAGTTACCAGCACTAGTAACTATGAAATAGTAAAATTTACAATTTTCGGGAAAAACGCCAATTGAAAGGGCTTTTTGCGAGGATTATTAAAATCAATATTAGAGAGTTCTAGTTACTAGTTGAAGTTACCAGCACTAGTAACTATGAAAAAGTAAAATTTACAATTTTCGGGAAAAACGCCAAATGAAAGAGCTTTTTGTGAGGATTATTAAAATCAATGTTAGAGAGTTCTAGTTACTAGTTAAAGTTACCAGCACTAGTAACTATGAAATAGTAAAATTTACAAATTTTCGGGAAAAACGCCAAATGAAAGGGCTTTTGGCGAGGATTATTAAAATCAATGTTAGAGAGTTCTAGTTACTAGTAAAAGTTACCAGCACTAGTAACTATGGAATAGTAAAATTTACATTTTTTCGGGAAAAACGCCAATTGAAAGTGCTTTTGCGAGGATTATTAAAATCAATATAAGAGAGTTCTAGTTACTAGTTAAA
Source organism: Uranotaenia lowii (assembly GCF_029784155.1). Taxonomy (NCBI): domain Eukaryota; kingdom Metazoa; phylum Arthropoda; class Insecta; order Diptera; family Culicidae; genus Uranotaenia; species Uranotaenia lowii. Next base: position 147,278,970 of record NC_073691.1, read on the forward strand.
GTTACCAGCACTAGTAACTATGAAATAGTAAAATTTACAATTTTCGGGAAAAACGCCAAATGGAAGGGCTTTTTGCGAGGATTATTAAAATCAATGTTAGAGAGTTCTAGTTATAAGTTAAAGTTACCAGCACTAGTAACTATGAAATAGTAAAATTTACAATTTTTCGGGAAAAACGCCAAATGAAAGGGCTTTTTGCGAGGATTATTAAAATCAATGTTAGAGAGTTCTAGTTACTAGTTAAAGTTACCAGCACTAGTAACTATGAAATACAGTATTGTTCCGATTTTGTCAGCCCCATCTTGAATTTAGGGCTGACAAAACAGGGTACCTGACAAAATCGGGAAAAATTTTTTTCTTGAAAATAATTTCAATTTTAATTTGATAATTGTCCGTTTACTTGTTTTTTCGATATTTTATGTCAATACCGTGATAAGGGGTGACATTGACCCCTTTTCTTTATTTTTTACCCTTCTTACAAAGAAGGGTATACATGTAGCTTGAAAAACCAACTTTCGATCCGAGGCCCGCAGGGCCAAGTGTCATATACCATTCGACTCAGTTCGTCGAGATAGGAACATGTCTGTATGTATGTGTGTATGTGTGTGTATGTTACAAAATAATGTCACACACGTTTCTCGATGACCGCTTGACCGATTTGAGTTCTTGAGGCGTCAAATGAAAGGTCTTGCAAATAGCAAAATGGAGGACCTGTTTAAGAACTCAACCCTAAGTGATTGTTTACAAACACCCTTCATACAATGGATTGTGTACATGCCATTTGAAAAACCGTTGGTGCGTAGCTGCAGGATTGATATGCAATTGCAAAACAGCTGAATTTGTTGATCACATAAGTTAGCTCACTTTAAACTTAATACATCTTGAACCTATCAGCACGTGTTGACAGCTCACTGCTGCCAAAATTACAGAAATGTTTCATGATTAGGTGTCAATATTCAACAACCTCTTTCTGCTTCCAACCGCCGGTGAGGTAAGTTCTAAACGCCAAATAAAATCTGAAAATACTGTTTCCTAATACATACGTTTATCAATATTTCCGCAGTAATATCGGAAACATCATCAAGAACCTTCGGTATAACTAACTTTAAAAAGCGTCACCATTAATAGCTAAGCACTGTGTAGAGCAAGGTTTGTACTATCCAAAACAGATGGCTTTTTTTTAACAATTTACAGATGTCTCCAAAAATCGTGGCTATTGAGAAAAAAAACGAAACTCGCTCAGCCTTAAGGAAAAAGTCAAAATCCTTCGGAATCTTGAGGACAAGGCTACGAAACAACCGTCAGAAAAGTTCAAAAGAATGCTGACTCCATACTTCGTGTGGCATCCAACACCTCGTGTCGTCTTGGTAAGACTTTCAAATACGTTTAGACAGGTGCGCATAAAAATTTTGTTTCTTTGGTTTCATAACCAACGACGCCTGAACAAAACAGTTTCTTTGACCATGTTCATAGTCAAAGCTCAACATTTGCTGAAAGTTGCAACGTCCCAGATTCAATTAAATTTTCACTGCCCTGAATACATAACTTCAAAAAGCGCTATGTTATCCGCAAGCTTAAGATTTGTGGCGAAGCGTTGTCGAGCGAATAAAAAAAAAAGATTCATGAAAAACGACAAATCCACGTGGTTTGTTGATAATTCCCTAAGGGACAATCCATAAACCACGTAGACTCATTTTTGGTCATTTCAGACCCCCCCCCTCCTCCCTCGTATACTTCTTTTGTCCATATAAAATTTCGAAAATTTGTATGGAGCGTAGACTTTGGCCAACTCCCCCCTCCCCCCTGAAGTCTACGTGGTTTAAGAATAATCGCTAAGGGCTATCCATAAACCATGTGATCAAAATGTGGTCAAGTTTCAACCTCCTTCCATTCGTCATCAATGAAAACTCTTATGAACCTTCAATCACCCCTAACCCTTAAAATAGCAACCCTTAAAATACCAAGTGGTTAATGGGTGGTCCTCTACGTGGGTCAGGCAGGACAACCCCCAAAAAAACATACAGTGTTTAATGACTGGGAATTTTACTTCAAAAGCAGAAAATTTCAACTAAATTTAAAGGCTGACAAAATCGGGATAAAATGCTGACAAAATCGGGGATAGACAAAATCGGGGGTAGACAAAATCGGGAGCTGACAAAATCGGAACACTACTGTAGTAAAATTTACATTTTTTCGGGAAAAACGCCAAATGAAAGGGCTTTTTGCGAGGATTATTAAAATCAATGTTAGAGAGTTCTAGTTACTAGTTAAAGTTACCAGCACTAGTAACTATGAAATAGTAAAATTTACAAATTTTCGGGAAAAACGCCAAATGAAAGGGCTTTTGGCGAGGATTATTAAAATCAATGTTAGAGAGTTCTAGTTACTAGTAAAAGTTACCAGCACTAGTAACTATGGAATAGTAAAATTTACAAATTTTCGGGAAAAACGCCAATTGAAAGTGCTTTTGCGAGGATTATTAAAATCAATGTTAGAGAGTTCTAGTAACTAGTAAAAGTTACCAGCACTAGTAACTATGAAATAGTAAAATTTACAATTTTTCAAGAAAAACGCCAAATTAAAGGGCTTTTTAAGAGGATTATTAAAATCAATGTTAGAGAGTTCTAGTAACTAGTAAAAGTTACCAGCCCTAGTAACTATGAAATAGTAAAATTTACAATTTCTCGGGAAAAACGCCAATTGAAAGGGCTTTTTGCGAGGATTATTAAAATCAATATTAGAGAGTTCTAGTTACTAGTTAAAGTTACCAGCACTAGTAACTATGAAATAGTAAAATTTACAAATTTTCGGGAAAAAAGACAAATGAAAGAGCTTTTTGTGAGGATTACTAAAATCAATGTTAGAGAGTTCTAGTTACTAGTTAAAGTTACCAGCATTAGTAACTATGAAATAGTAAAATTTACAAATTTTGGGGAAAAACGCCAATTGAAAGTGCTTTTGCGAGGATTATTAAAATCAATATAAGAGAGTTCTAGTAACTAGTGAAAGTTACCAGCACTAGTAACTATGAAATAGTAAAATTTACTATTTTTCGGGAAAAACGCCAAATGAAAGGGCTATTTGAGATGATTATTAAAATCAATGTTAGAGAGTTTCAGTAACAAGTAAAAGTTACCAGCACAAGTAACTATGAAATAGTAAAACTTACAAATTTTCAACACATAAACATTGATTTTAATTATCCTCGCAACAAGCCCTCATTTGGGGTTTTTCCCGAAAATTTCGAAATTTGACTATTTTATAGTTACCAGTGCTGGTAACTTTTACTAGTAATTTCTAACATTTATTTTAATAATACTCGCAACAAGCCCTTTCATTTGGCGTTTTCCCGAAAATTTCGAAATTTTACTATTTCATAGTAACTAGTTACTATTTCATAGTAACTAGTTACTTTTTCATAGTAACTAGTGCTAGTAACTTTTTCTAGTGACTAAAACTCTAAAACATTGAGTTTAATAATCCTCTTAAAAAGCCCTTTCAGTTGGCGTTTTTCCCGAAAAATTGTAAATTTTACTATTTCATAGTTACTAGTGCTGGTAACTTTAACTAATAACTAGAACTCTCTAACATTGATTTTAATAATCCTCGCAAAAAGCCCTTTCATTTGGCGTTTTTCCCGAAAAAATGTAAATTTTACTATTTCATAGTTACTAGTGCTGGTAACTTTAACTAGTAACTAGAACTCTCTAACATTGATTTTAATAATCCTCGCAAAAAGCCCTTCCATTTGGCGTTTTTCCCGAAAATTGTAAATTTTACTATTTCATAGTTACTAGTGCTGGTAACTTTAACTAGTAACTAGAACTCTCTTATATTGATTTTAATAATCCTCGCAAAAAGCCCTTTCATTTGGCGTTTTTCCCGAAAAATTGTAAATTTTACTATTTCATAGTTACTAGTGCTGGTAACTTTAACTTATAACTAGAACTCTCTAACATTGATTTTAATAATCCTCGCAAAAAGCCCTTCCATTTGGCGTTTTTCCCGAAAATTGTAAATTTTACTATTTCATAGTTACTAGTGCTGGTAACTTTTACTAGTTACTAGAACTCTCTAACATTGATTTTAATAATCTCATCAAGCCCTTCCACAGTTCCTGGTGCATAAAAAAGCCGTTGGCTCACACAGCACCACAATAGCAAAATCAATACACATCATTTGGCTCAAGTGTTACAATTTTGCTGAGCCAGCAAGCTCAAGAAATTTCGGCTCCTTGAGCTAACAAACTCAAAGCAAAATGCAAAACCTTGTCTCCCAGAGCCAGAAGAGGTATGAGCTTAATTTGAGCATTTATTGGTGGGCTAGAATTGGCTCCAGCTTTCTTCGCTCTCGAGCTTCAAGAGCTTTGATGCTCAGCCGCTTGAGCGAGAGCATTTCAATCCCTGCATGGTAGCTATCGGAACGCGGGAACCTCGATCCATCAACAGCAGCAATTAGAATGGGACGACTTCATCCAGCGGAAGTGGACTCAACTGCAGTACCGGAGGAATTCCGCCATCTACCATCATAGTAGATACGGTTCGATTTGCAGCAATTATCTGCTTGTGTGTTAACAAATGTTAATAAATTATGAATAAATTTACAATTAAATTCAACGAAACCTGTTTTTAGTATTTTATATCGGAAAATGGAAAACATTAGTTTCTGTCCCAAATTTACTGAACGTATTACAAGTTGTTTTTGTTCAGACATTCAAACCGTCTTCTAACGTAAATTATTGAAAACAATTCAGAATTTGCGAAACCACCATTACCCAAATCTGAATTGAACCCCAGATATTATAATTTGAATAGTCTCAGTAATGACGAATTTTGTTTTGATTAATATTTTGATTCGGAAGAGTGTGAGGAGAAATTTGAGTTTACGTAAACAAAAATCCTGTTGATCATGTGACGTTTTATTTTAAATGTTTACGCGGTATCGTCGATCAAATGAAAAATTTATGCGATTGCAAGCTTGGATGCAAGTTTAAAGCTTGAAGACTTTTTCGCTAAGTGGCAGCACCGTAAACAAACGTGTCGATGTCCTAGACTACTTGTTCGAAAAAACTATTCAGCCGGGTATCTTGATAGAATATAATATCTTTGCTATATTTCTTATGCACGTTGGGGCGATATGCAACCTAGATGTGTTTTTTCCTTACTTATTTGTACACTGTACATGGTAATAAATGACGCCTAGATGTGACACGGATTGATATTTTATCGATCGAATCAAAACCATATAAACGATTTCAAATATTAAAACAATTTTTAATTCGTGTTAATTTAAGTAGTAAATTGTTGTCCAAAAGATATGGATTTGGTAATGATAAATGTAAAATAATGACATTTTTTGGACGTTTGAAAATAAGAAATTGGGAAGCTTTACATTCAATTTCGTATAATCCGATACGCCTAGAACGCTGAACACATTAACTGAACGAGAGTCTGTTCTTTGAAATAGATTAGATACGATTGAAGTTTTAAAGGCCGAATGAACTTTTTGATTTATTGCAAACGTAAGTTGAAGTTATCAATAAAATAATCTATTTTTCTATAACAAAAAGTGAGGATACGAATTTTCCGGAAGGATTTTCAATTTAGAAAGTAAACTAGAGCAAGTGCAAACTTTCAAATTTTTCGAAAAGTGTATACATTAATTCTTCATCTAAAAAATGTTGGGCCCAAAAAAAACTATCTGATTAAATAAACTCAACTCTTTTTTTTAATCATTCATCAAAAAACTGTTTACACGTTTACTGTTTGTTTACACACAATTCAAGTAAGAACTTAACATGAAAAGTATGTTTTTGTTTAACATATTTGGCTACATAGAAGAGACTTTTGATTCACTTTTTTGTTGAAAAGTTTTTTTGTGATTGATATTCCAGGGGCAGCAGATTTTTATGATGAACTTTTAATATGACCTGAAAGTGTTAAAAGTAATATAAATTCATGTAATTTCTTTGGTGGAATAAGTGAAAACGCGCCATTTGGCAATGAAACATCTACAATTCAAGAATTTTATCTCCAAAATGGCCAGAAAGGATATCCCGAGTGTTGAGTCTGAAGCGGATATTCAAAATTATTATAAAGGTCTTTGTAAATCAAGGTCTTTTGGTTGAACAGCATTCAGTGAAATTGAAGTACCAAGCATTAATTTATTCCGGAGAAAACTTAGTATATATCAAAGAAAGTTGATAAAACAGACAAACAAGAACAAGTTTTAAATTCATTTTAAAGTCGACTGACGCATCTGAAAAAGACCTATGTGTTATCACTTGCCCCAATAAATGATACAACTGTATACTTCGATATTTCTTTTTGTCAACGTAACTAATATTTTTTTTGAAAATATGATTTTTTTCAGAAAATATGAAGTTGAACTGTGGGGATATTCGTTTGCATTTGCCCCTATGTTTCATTTTTTAAAATGAACTCACGAAACCATCAAAGCCTGAACAGATTATTTCATTTCGATCTTTTAAATTTTAAAAAATCTGCTTTTCAATTAAATGTTATTAATCTTAAAAATATTACATAATCCTAAATGAAATCAAATGAACTAATTTGCATTTTTTGCTTGAATAAAAAAAAAGAAATTTGCAGTATATAAAATCGTCAGATTTAATGCCATGACAAATGCTGTTTGGGAACATTTTAAGTTGAAATGTGTAAAGTCTATAACTTAAGTATTAGGCGAAACTTTTTGGAAATGATTTTACTGAAAATATGGATTTTAATTCAAACTGCTTTGAAGCATGAGGATGATGAATAAAAAGCTGTTTGAAAATGGTTAGTATAAAATCTTTTCTTATGTGTTTCAATTATTCAGCTCTTAAAAATACACCATCCAAAGCTAATTGGGAGCTGAAAGCGCTGCGTTAGGCAAAATATTCGGAAAACACTTCAAAAATTTTCCAAAGATTCATAAGCAATATATTCCAATAAATGAGATACTTTTTATTTCGGTTTAAACCTTATTGTGAACTCGAACAAAACGGAATAAATCACTAAATGGAATACAGCAAATGGAACATACATATTATCAACATACAGTTATTTATGGAACAAGTAACAAAAATTGGATTTTAAAAGACCCGTTGATTTGAAATTCTATGGTTTAATTTTGATAGAATTAAGCGGGGCGATTCGAGTGAAGGGAAAGAAGGGAAATGTAAAAAAAAACTAGGAAAAATTGAAAATGGACGCCAAGTTTAACATGGTAAGACGAAGTTTACCGGGTCTGCTAGTATTTCTGTAAAAATGATAAGGAGATTTCTTTTTTTTACTGAAACATTTATACTTAAGGAAGAACAGAACTAACCCTTATGAAAATTTTTTTAAGAAAATACGTACTTTTGTAGAAAAGTGGAGTACTTATTATGTCCCGAGTGCTCTTTATGTCCTTATCTCCCATTCGCACCAAAATGTACACCTTTGATGCTCGATAGCCTTGTTAAATTCGAAAATTCAAACTTTGCGTTTCCGTCAATTGATCTTCAACCAGATGTGAAAAGGGTGAAACTATAAGATTCTAATCGCTTTTATATCCACATAATTCGGTAAGGTAATTAACCGGAAAAAAAATCCAACCGACTGCCACCTCAATAACCATCTGTTTCAGAGTTGAGAAGAGCTTCTTCCAAACCTGCAGCTAACTCCCGGTGCAAACTGAAACGCCCTGGCTGGATCAGAGAGGCTAATGAGAATACCCACCCGTACCCGAAACTTTTGCTCATTGAGTGCTTTCTCGAAAGAAGGTACTCGACAGGTGCACCCAGAAGTTGGAGATCCCTTTTCAAAGTTGGAAGTAATGTTTGTCTGTTTAACCAAAAAAAATGTGAAAAAACTAAAATTTGTCAGTTTTTGATTAAGTTTAAAAAAAATATTGCCAACGGAAAATTATGGATCAAATGCACTTCTCGGTGCTCGAAATAAAGGAGGATTAACCTCATTCCAATGAAGTATACTGCATAATTTGAGTACCATGATGATGGGTCTCGTTGATTTGGGGTAAACTTAAAGCACGCTTTTTTGTCAGTTGATTACCTAATGCTTAATACAACCCCATAAATAGTCTATTTTCCAGTAGAGCGAGCAAATTTTTATGAGTTTCCTAATTTAAAACTCAAGGTTTTTAAATTTAATTAAGAACCCTCAATTTTAAACCAAGGATGGTCTAAATTCACTCGTTCACTCAATCGCGATGCACTCTTCAACGATTCACTCAAGCGCTCTTTCGGATCTCGCGAATCTTTGTCTGAACCGAACGCTGGGGGAAAAAGAATAACGTTGATCGAATCTGATTGTGAGTGCTGCTGGTTTTGAACGTTGGGCGCTTGCATACGGGCAGGTTTGAATCATGCAATGATGCAATCATCGACTTTCCTGGCTCCAGATATTCGTTCGCTGATCCGATTCAACTGGTTCAACTGAAAGAAGGAATCGAATCGACAAATGATTGGCCCGCCGCTCGTTCAGATATCTTTCAATCGCCGCACGCAGTATTTAACAAAAAAAATCATTGCGGCCAAACGGTACACGGTAGACATTTGAATTCTTCGCAACATGTTCATATTTTTTATGATCTTTCTTATTTTCAAAGAAAAAAACTGATTTTATTGCCAAGGGATATGAAAAATAAGTTAAAACTTTGATGTACCGTAAACTGGGGGAACTTTGATCAACGGGGTAACTTTGATTAACATGAAATTTTTGCAGATAATCATCATTAACTTAGTCAAAAGATAAAATATCTGCAAACTGTTTACTACGTTTGAAAGCCTATGAGTTGAGCTACAAATAAGCTAAATTTGGTTTTTATTAGAAGATTTTTTATATTAGTTAAACTATAATTTCAAAATCTCAAAATATCTCGTTTTTTGAAGGCTCACAAACAATCATCTCTTCTGATCAGAGGTGCAAAGAGATCCCTACATGTAGCATGCAGCGCACGACTTTTAGCCGATTCTAACAGACCGACGTCAGCCACGAAAGAATCGTCTTGCAAAGTTGCAGACTGATTCTTTCTCCCTTATGTGCAGAACGTCGAACGTGTCTGCAAGTAAAAGCCAACCGCGCGGTAAAATCCTTTGACTGCACGTTCCGAAAATTACAAACGATTCTCCGAAGTTAGGAACAGTTGCAAACTTGCAAGCCGAACAGAAAGAATCATTTCCGAAGATAGCTACAGTCTGCAAGTTGCTTGCATGCAGCGCGATGATGCGATGTACGTTTGCAAACTTGCAAGTTACAGACAGAACCGTAGACCCGTTCTTGTGCGGTTCGATTTGATCCACCCCAACCCAACCTAAAACCGAACCGAATCCATGGCATGGTGTAAGAAAATGATAGGCCGAGGTGCCGTCGACTATCCATTCAGTTGCCGTTCAGCCAGCGAAGCGGCATGCCGTACGACAAGAGCAAGGACATGTTGAAGTTGTTGTTGTTGGTGCCTTCGTGTTCGTTTCGTTTTCTTCTAAGACGGATTCGAAAGGAAGTGGTGCCCAAATTTTATTTGAATTTTCAATTATCATACCAGGGTGATTGATATAAATCATCAAAGCAAATACAAGCAAATTTGTTTTGATTATAACTTTGTCATTTTACAAGTTATTTATAAACACAAAGTTGTTAATTAAAACTGATCCAAACTCTGTTGGAAAATCATCTATATTGTTTTATAACAGAGCTGCCTTAAAATTCTTTAAAGTTTCGTTCCGAAAAATTCAATCGATTCTCCAAAGGCAGGATCACTTGATTAGTAGGATCACAGATTAAATTGTGTGAATTTCAATTTTAGAATTCAGTTTCATTTGCTTAGACATGTATAAGAATCACGTCATCTTTACCAAGTTATCTACAGTTTTTACAGAAAGTTTTTACAGATCGGTACAAAACTCAATAGAAATTCAGTGCTTGCTCGTCGTCATTCCAACCTTGAACTCAAAAACTTCACACACTGTGTGATTCGAATCTTCTGTCAAAGTTTTATAACTTGTTTTTAATTAATTTCGCGTCCTGAACTCGAATTTTTGGTCAGATTTTGTCTATCGCATCCAGTATTACTGATAAGGCTTTTAAAAATCAGTGCTATGATAAATCAATTACTGTCTATATATTATTTTTTACTTCTTTGCTGAAGACTGTAAAGCGGTTTAAGTTATACTTTGAAAAATATCTATAATTCATTTTGGTATAAAATTTCATCAGAATTTCGTCTCAACAAAAGGAAGAAAAAATTTCTTTTACTTCAAAGCCAAAATTACTTGCAGTCTTCGTAGAAACTTAAATTTTAAAAATCTTACTCAACGGTTGCTATTTATCTCAGATATTACGAAACTGCTTATAAAAAGCTGGACGTTTCACGGTTAAACATATCACGCTTTCGCCCATCAGTCAGTCAATTGCATAATCTTCAAAATAAGAAGTATGGAAACTGAATAAATTATTGATTTATGTTTCAAAGTCAGCAACTTATGTACTTTTTATCAAAATAAATTGACTAAAGGATTAACATGAATGAACATTTTCATACAAATCGGAATTTTTTATTCAAGTTTTTAAAACTGTTTGCGTGTCTTTCGTAACGAACTTTTGAAATCTGCCACTTTTAAGTTTAACTTCGCGAGAACTACTATGAAGAATTTTTGCAAAAGGCTTTGATAAGTATCTCAAATATCAAAATTTAAATAAAACAAGTCCAAAAAAGTAGATTTTCAAACAACTGCTGAATCACATATTTGAAAAACGCTGAATCACATTAAAAAAACGCTTTGATACGAAATATGAATTAATGGCATGAAATCAAATAACATCGCGTTTAAAGGTTGAAGTGACAGTGAGCACTTAGCTTATTTAATAGAACTATGAACGGTAATGTGTATCAACTCCATTTTATTTTACAACGGTGACCAAAAAAGGCACTCAGCTCGATCATTTTATGTTAACCTGATTTTCTTTGATTTTTCTTTTCAAGCTCCTTGAATTTGTGAATGTTGGCAACCCTGCTCTCAATACTGCCCAACAAACCATTAAGCACTGTTATAAGCCGCATAAGGACAGTGTAACAGCATTTCAGTGCTAATTGGCTGTCAAAAAGTTTTACTGATGCCAATTAGCCCCGTGACATTCAAAAGTCAAATGAGCCCTGTATAAGCTCAGTCAATAAATTATCTTGCCTTCACAAGCCGCTAAGTCATTTTCAATAAAAGTAAACAACGTTGGGTAATACTAAAATAAAAAAAAATCAAAGTCTCCATTCGTTTGGCTTTTTGCGGAGCAGAAGATGATTTTACCGGCGCGGCGATCGATTGGTTTGGTTTGAAATTGAGCTGAGGAAAAGAACCAGCTCAATTCTCGATTAACTGAAATGCAGGAATCGACGGAAATCTTCAAGGACATCGAGTACGAGCCATTGGATCTGCGTCCGAAGGGAATCCGCACCGTTCTTAAGAACCTGAACCCGGTCGACCATGGAGAAGCAGAGCGAACGAAAAAGTGCCCCAAACGAATATCGGTATTTGCTTTGATGGAATACATTTTCAGGTGCAAGTGAGGATTTTCTTATTTAAGAAATTAGTGAAAAAAGTTATGAAATAAAAAAAAATGATTGAAAATTGAAAAAAAAGAAACAAGTGCCGAAAAACTATTCAAAATTGTAGAAATAAATGAAAGATTAAAAAGTCAACTGTTTTATCACTTTATTTTTGAGTATCCGGAAAATATATTTTTGTCTCCGTTGTGATGAATGATTCATTGGATTGGGGCATTGGATGTAACTCTCGGGTGTGTTATGTTTAAATATGCCAAATTCTGTTCAACTGATGCATGGATGAGATGGTCCATCAAGCAGAGGCACAGGTAAATGCAAAGCCAAGAACCGTCAAGCTTGAACGTTCAAAGGTTCGATTCTTCAGTCGTGTTCCATTCGGCAAAAAAAACCAACATCAGATAAAAAGGATTGATGGAGATGGGAAACAAATAGCTTTGGGAGGAAAAAGACAAAACAAAAACAAAATTTTTCTTTTTTTTTTAATTTTCATTCAGTGGGTTCAACCGATTGTACCCACTGAAAAATATTTTGACAATTGAGGCCAGGCCGTATAGAAGCCGAATTGCAGGCCAAAACCGGCTTTGGATCAGCCCTTAAGTGGAGTACAAAGGTAGTTGGTTTTGTTGGGCATATCCTATAATGTACTATAATGCCTAATAAAAGTCACTTTTTGCGGCTTAATGGTTACTTGGGTGAATCTTTAATATGTGATTCTATTTTATCAAGTGATCCTATCCATGGAGAATGGATTGAATTTTTCGGGCCGCAGCTGTGTTATAGAACAATAAAGATGATTTTCCAACATTTTTAAGATAAGCTTTTATTAACACTTTTGTTTTCATAAATAACTTGTAAGATGACAAAGTTATAATCAAAACAAACTAGTTTTTATTTGCTTTGATGATTTATCTTAAACACCCTAGAATGATCATTGAAAACTCAAATAAAATTTGGGCACCACTTCCTTTCGAATCCGTCTTAGAAGGAAACGAAACGAGCACGAAGGCACCAACAACAACAACAACTCCAACATGTCCTTACTTCTGTAGTACGGCGGCGCGCCGAGTGTTTTGCAGACAGCCATGTACATACGCTACACACGCACGCTTCGATGGCTGAACGTCAACTGAATTGATGGTCGGTGGCTGTGGCTCTTCGGCCTATCACTTTCTTTCTCCATGGATTCGGTTCGGTCGGTCCTAGGTTAGTGGAACGAATCCAACCGCACAAGAACGAGTCCACCGTCCTGTAACTTGTAAGTTGCAACTTGCAAATTTGCAAACGTACATCGCATCATCGCGCTGCATGCAAGCAACTTGCAGACTGTAGCTATCTTCGGAAATGATTCTTTCTGTTCGGCTCAAGGGATTTTATCTTCGGGCTTGCAAGTTTGAAATTTTCGTAACGTGCAGTCATCGCGACTTTTGCTTGCAGACACGTTCGACGCTCTGCACGTAAGGGAAATAGAATCAGTCTGCAACTTTGCAAGATGATTTTTTCGGAGCTGACGTCGGGCTGTTAGAATCGGCACTGCATGTTTCATGATGGGATCTCTTTGCACCTCTGCTTCTGATCAAATTTTAGCATTTAGGAGCAGATGGGTTGGTTAATGCAAAAGTTCAACTTTTTCTTGTTGTAAGTTTAGTATAAGTGTTATTTTTATGGTCATTTGATGATAGTTTTTGAATATTAAAAAAATCGGTTATTTTCCATGAAAAAGCCCGAGAAGAAAAAATGGCTAAAATCCTATCAAATGGTTAAGTTTGAAGAAAAAAATGAACATGGGAACAGAGCGAGGATTTAGGGAATTGCATGAAGATAAAATTTCGTCTGTTTTTAAGGTAAAAAAAATATTGAGTATTGTTTATATTTTTGCCCCTAAATGTATACAGCAACATTGTCCATCTTTTGAGTATATTTGTTTCGTGATAAAATTTGAAAGCATGTTAAAATACTTTAATCAAATTTGGGAACTTTTTTGGCAGTAATAGAGGACACTATCAAAATTTTTTTTTTTTTAAATTGAGGTTTTAAGTCAATCATCAACTTTCCCAAAGACCGCTAAAGATTTTGACTTTTGAGAGAAAAGTTATTGAAGTTTTCTTTTTGAAAATTTTGTCCAAATTAGCAAAAACGGGTATTGAAAGTTGTTGAATGAGCTCAAATATTCATCGTCAAATATTTAATGACTTCCTTGAGTGATGTGAGGAATAGTTGTAATCAAATCTTTTGGGTCTTTTGCATAATTCAATTTTTATTTTAAGTGTTGTATCTCTGAAAAATTCAATGAGATATAATTAATTGATTCAAAAAAATCTTTCCATGTGTTTCCATGTACGCTTGTTTGTTTATCAGTTATAAAAAATCAATTTTACCCAAAACTGACCAATTTTAAAATTTACACACGCCATTTCACCAAAACTAGAGGTGAGAGACTAAATTTGACAAATGTTTTGAATTTTAAGACGCAAAATTTTTCCAAAATCCGTTTTTGGTACCAAAAATGCTGTTTCCCTGTGTTATTTATCAATATAAAAATAAAGATTAGTTTGGATTAAAATTTGTTCAAATTTGAAACTAATCATGAGTTTTTTTTTCATCACAAAAGGCTAAATTTTGATAAAAAAAATAACAACACTATGAGCAAAAATTGGCAAATGTGGTAAATATATGAATAATAAATGTATGATGAAAACATCATAAACTTATGATTAAACCATCGCAATGTTTAGACAAAAAATTTACAAAAAAAAACAAAAATATTGAAAATTCTATTAAAACTGCGCCACAGAAAACCATCACAGAAGTTTTGGTTCAAATCACAGAATTCGAGAATTTTTTTTATCAAAAACATAGTTATTTTTTTGGAAACCTTGGGCTTGAATAATCAATAGTTTCTTGTCTTAAATCATTCTAGATGGAGCTTTGAACTTGCTTAAAGAATTGAAACATTTTTTTATAATTTTTCATGGATTTTTCAATACATGTTAACAAAAACAGTCGAAAAACGGAAGAATACACAAAAACGTTATGAAGTATTTAAAGTTAATAATTGGAGATATTATTTTAATAATAAGATGAACAAGTCTTATAATCTCTTTTCACCGATAATGAAAATGGATACATTTTTTTTTTCATTACATTTATACCCATCATCTCTTAAGCTGATGTATACACATTTCTTAAAATCGAAAATGGGTAATATTTTGCTTTAAAAACGGTTTTTGATAAAAGTAGTTTCTGAATTATCAATTTCATAATTCAAACAACAAATCAAATGTGTTAATGATACTACTCATCATAAAAAAGGATCCACCTAATGCTGACGCTCGAGCTACTTTCAAAAGCGCCCGAACGCAGGCAACCAAACTGTAGCAAAACCAAATTTGCGAGCAGAACGAATAATCGGATGCGGTCGAAAGAATTGCAATCATCAATCGCTCGCTGATGATATTCGTCTGCGATTCTTCTGTGCAGAATCATCTTCCAAAGCAATCGCTTGATGATTGGATCATAGCATCACAGACAGGCAACCCAATCGCCTCCTGAATGAACTAAAGAGGTTGGCCGGAAAGTCCGATTGGTTCGCTCACTGAGTGCCATCGTGTGTAATTTTTTCGAATGCGTTCGGGGAATGGGTTCCCTCAAAGAGTGAGAGAATCATTTTATGTTCGTCGATTTATTCGCCAATCACCATCCTTGTTTTAAACTACAGTTAGAACCAGATTAACGTTAAAAATGACTATTTAAATTGTATAAACCAAAAGATAACTGCCTGTGAATCAAACAAATTGATCTTCTCTTCGGGGCATAATGGGCACCGTCATCAACCCAACCATACTTGATGAAACATGCGTTAGCGTCGATGTGGTCTAGTGGATAGGATGGCGCGAGTCTGGTGTTGGTATGCCAGATGTACTGGGTTTGATTCCCGGTATCGGCAAGAAAACTTTTGGGTTCGAATCCCATAAGTGGCCGACAGATAAGATGTGACTATAAATAAGAATGTTCAATCAGTTGCCAGCTGGCCAGGTATATACACGGATGCCGGAATACCTGTAAGTAAAGTAGCCCACCTGATAGACTCGTTCTTCCAAAATAAAACCTACATCATCGCAATCCATTCATCCATAACAGTTCATACGAAGCCATGGGGTCCGGATATGGTGTACGCGTTGCATTGGAGATTTGTCGAACTTAATAATCTAAAGAATGCATTTGAGCACATACTTAGGCAGAAACTGCGATGAATCTGTGCACCCATGGTGGATAAACAACATAAATATAACATACCTTCTTGCTGATTCAACAAGGCAATGATTTTTATTGAAACACGATTTCTGGTCGATTCAGGGTCAAAATTGGGATATGATTTTTATAGGTATTAAATCTATTGTTGAAAATAGTTGTCGGCTTAAGGACATTCCGGTTGTAGTGGCAGCTTGCCAGGTCCGGCCAGAACTTCACCGGACCTTTGTGGGACCGAATGAATGACAAAACCCTCTTCTGGAGACATTCTTCTTTGTAAACATTTCCATTCATTGTGTCCCCAGTGATGAAAATCTTAGTCTTCTTGCCACAACTACAGATCCCTTGCCAAATCATCAACTTACGAGCAAACTTATCTGCAAAAACAAACTTAAATCTACCCGCAACATTCCCTTTACGCTTCGCAGGGTAAAATTTGTTACCGGGTATTTGTCCCAAATCCATTTTAACGTAAGTTTCGTCGTCCATCAAAATGCATCCGTTGTACTTGGTCAACACTTTCTCGTTTGTTCCAGCGTCCTGTTGGGGTGTTTGCTTGCATGATACGAACGCAAGCCTTCTCGCAAACAAATTCGTCGAGCTGTACTGTGGTTCGTCTTGAATTTTTTCGCCAAATCACACAAGAATATTCCAGGATTATTGTGAACTGATCGAATTACCTTTGCTCGCAGCTTCCGGTCATCGTCGGTTTCTCTTCGCGAGTGTGCAGAATTTTCTCTCGCCTTTCGCGTTCCATCGTCGATAACTTTTGACTGACAGCTTCAATCTTGATGAAATTTTCACCACTAAGTAAACAAACCATCCGGATCAAAACACTGTCAATGGATTCGCGATGTGACAACTAGGGGCGCGGCAGTAAATGAAAAGTTGCGACAAGATTCTATGTGAAACAGACTTTAGTCAGCATTTTTCGGCTTGTGGTGAAGCTCTACACATTTCGAATAAACAAGGAAGTAATGACCTTGAAAGCTAACAAGAAAAAAATTCTTTCCAGTTCAGCTGTCCGCAGAGAGCAACAATATAAGTAAATGAAAGTAAATTTCGCGTGAGCTTTCATTACGTCGTTGTATGAAACATTTTAAGAATTCAGAGAAAACTGCTGCAAAAGTTATCCAAACAACTTTAAAATTTGTGTTTCACAGATAAAATATTTTGTACAGGATAAAAATATTCTAAATGGAAAGAAGTTGCAACAAGTTTATGTCAGTTTTTGTATTTTTTCGTAATAGAACTGTTTGTTTACATATTGTTTCATACGACGTAATGAAAGCTCGCGCGAGAAATGTTTCTTGTTTGTCTTCGGTCGTTTCAATTCGTAAGGTGAATGCACGACTTTGCTATTCTTTTAGCTTCTCACGACTGGGGATGAGTGACCGGCAAACGAAGAGGAACCCATTCTGGGAACAGTCAATTGAGTTTGGCGGACCAAAAGGCTTCAAAGTCAAAGTTGCATGCCTTATGACGATGAAATATCTCAACCCTGCTCCCAACTTCAAATGGTCAAATACTGTGTCCCTTAATTCGCAAAAACCGCGTAAAAAAACCTGATTTTGCGAGAAACTTTATAAAAAGAAATGATTATGATATAAACATTCTGATATTTATCGATTTATGTTTTTCATTTTCAAAGTTTCCGTTGAGAAAAAATGTTTTTCATTGAATGTATGGGAGTTTTATAATCAGATTTAATTGAAAAGATACAAACAAAATTCTAAAAAAATATGAATGCACGCACAACTCCACTTTTCTGAAGTTTCTAAAAAAAGGAAAAAAAACAGGACATTGATTTAATAATCAAAAAATCATAATAATTGCTAAATTCAACCAAACCCATCTTCAGTCGATTCCACTTTTGCGTTTTAGGTGTTCAATTACCAAACGATAAATCCTTCAAAATCTCTGACCCTTTCTAAAACTGGTCAAATGAACCCGGGGCAGACAACTATTCATCTCCACCCTCAAATATCGGTCCGGTTAGATTGGTGCACAGCTTATCAAAACAGGTGCATTCGATGCGATAAGACACACAATGGCTAACTCCCTCTATTCACCATCCGCGTTGATCGACTGAGCCCTATTCTGAGTAGGTATGTGTGGGTGTTATCGAGCGCTTTTATCAGAAAGCACACTCAGCACAATTGGAACATCCTATTGGATCTGATAGACTGACTAGGTACCTATTTTGGGCACCTTTTGTTTTCTGAAAATGGTTTGCTAAATTTCAGTGGAGGTTTGTCGATTATGACAAGCAACTGGTTTAAAAATGATACTCGAAAGATAATCGCAACAGCTCTAGGTGCAAGATAATTACCCGAAAAAGGATTTTCCTTTTCCTCTACCACTGGTATGTTCTAGGAAGCGGAAAATGACGGCGTTTCTATTCAAAAGTAACAATGGCAACCGGAACAAGTGCAAACATTTTCCGGAAGCGGCTGCATCGTAAATGAAGTACCGTATAGCTAATAGAGTACGCAGCCACTCACAGCGACTCATGAAGACATACAAAACCGTACGAGTAAACACACAAACATACATACGCACACACACTTCGGGAAGTTTTCCTTCTATCATTGAGGAAGGGGGGGAGAGAGAAAGAGAGATCACAATGTGGTCGGAGCCATATGAGTCCGCATGATGGTAGAAACATGGCTGACGAAATCCTCTACCCATTTTCTAGGTCTTCCGCTTGCCACAACCAGAATCAGAATAAAGCAGCAGAACTTTGCTGTGGAACTAAATTGATATTTTGACAGTCATGCTCGTCATATAAGTAAGAGTAGCCACAACTTTTTCTAATTCTCAATTCACGATGCACATTTGTATCCACATTGTTTCAAGATAAATGTACGCACACAGGGGGTCGGGTCTAGTAAATCTGAAATCTATTTACAATTTCCACCTAGGTAGGGGAGATGGGGGCATAATGGCCACCTTAAGGAAAACGCTTAGTTAACCATAGAGAAAAGCTGTAATATGTGAATTACATCATTGTTTCGTGTTCAGACACTCAAATAGTCTATTGCCTAATTGGATGAAACTTGAAAAAGTAGATAAAAACGTTTAAAAATGCATTTTAAAATTTTTGGCCGAAAGCTGAAAACCAGTCACTGTAGAGGCATAATGAGAAACCCCCCGAGGCAGTATGAGCACCATTAATGAAGGCATAATGAGCGTTTTCTGCCGGGGATTCTAGCAGCAAATTCGACTCGATGAAGTCAACTGAGTAATAGAGCTACAGCTTGACTTGTATCGTCTGACGATTTGGCCTATTGGTAAGATGTCGGAGAGGTAATCAGTAGGCTCGAGTTCGATTCCTGGTCGAGATGATTTTTTTTTCATTTATCATTCATGATCGCACTAAACGGTGAGGCGTAGATTCATCAAACGAAGCAATAACAAAAAAACCTAGGTCTGTTTGTAGAATTCAAAAAATTAATACATGTTCATACATTATGTTTCTGGTGTTTTGTTTGACGGATGATGCTTTGATGCTATTAGCCGTATAATGTAACAATAAAAAAAATCAATCATGAATGGTATGTGCAAAAAAAAACCCCTTGAACAGGAATCGAACTCGAGTCTACTAATAACCTCTCCGACAGCTTACCAATAGGCCAAATCGACAGTAGAAACAAGCCAAGCTGTAGCTCTATTATTCAGTTGACTTCATCGAGTTGAATTCGCTGCTAGATTCCCCGGCAGAAAATGCTCATTATGCCTTCATTGATAGTGCTCTGTTCGCCTCTAGTGAACAAATTAAAGTAAAAAAACGTTTTAAAATTGATTAAACTGAAAAATCAAAAATTTTATGATGTTGAAAATTGAGAAACAATGTGTAGATCATGTTGCAGTGCGTATATTTCAGATCAAGATGATTTAAAGGTCATAAAAGCTTATTTGGTGGTGCTCAAAAATTATAATATTTTCGTCTCTTGAGAACCTAGCTTGTTATTATTTAATATTTCTGTAAAGATGAAAAGGATATTTCTTTTTTGGTGAAAAATTAATACTATGGGTAGTACGAAACAAGTCCTTATGAAAATTTGTTTAAGAAAATACGTACTTATGTAGAAAAAAGGAGTGCTCATTATGCTCTGTGTGCTCGTTATGCCCTCATCTCCCCTACCAATACGGAATTTCTCATCATTCTCGATGAATCCAATTCAAAGTAGCAAAATCATCGTTCATTGTGAGAGAAATCGATAATTATTTGGGAATGACTTATTACATAGGGAAGATAAGGGCATAACAAGCACCCGGGGCATAGTAAGCACTACTCTTTTGTTTGTTTGTTTGTTTGTTTGTTTATTATTCCAGTAGAGTAATAATACAATATTCTTTTAAATTACTACTTGCGTGATTTACATTTGTATTTATCGTTATCTTCGGTTTCCTATAACTAATTTTGGTTTCCTATATCTAACAATCTATTTTATATGCCGGTTTTATCTAAGTTACAAACTTAGAAAAAGTGCTAACTTTGGTGCTGTTTCCAGAAGTTCAGACATTCTCGCTTGAAAGTGGTTTCTGATTGTAAACGCTTCAGTTCAGGTGGTAAGGAATTGTAGTTCACAACACCTCGGACGAAAAAAGAGTTCGCTTACAACACTGTTCTATTGGCTGGTACAACATAGTTTCGTAAAGCGGCTTTCTTGAGCGCTAGTAAGCTTTTCGAATTGAGCAGGTGGGTAACGAGCTGAGCTAAGCTTTTTCACGAACCAACAGGATCTATAGGCGTACAGATTTTTCAGAGGGCACCCGATAATATTACTTTGTAGATTTTCGCAAAGCTTTTTGTGTGAAATGGTGTCGAATGCCTTGCTAAAATCAAGCAAAAGTAAGACCCCAGAGTTTTGTTTATCCCCAGCAGAAACAAGATAGTCGTAAACCCGAAGTACTGCTGTTTTCACGCTTTGGCCTCTACGAAAACCTGCCTGAGTCTCAGTGAGCAAATTGTGGTCATTTATGAATGCGGATATCTGGTTTTTCAACACTTTTTCAAATGATTTTGATAAGGCGCACAATATGCTTATAGGCCTTAGATTCTCAATTGTGTTTGATTGAGACTTCTTCTTCAAGGGAATGATTTTTGCGCGTTTCCAACAAGTGGGATATATCGAGGTACATACAATAGAGTTAAAAGGTGAGTTACATGGTGAACGATTAATGGCAGTACCATTTTGATAAATTGTATGGGTAGACGATCCAGGCCTTCCGCATTTGATTGAATATCGCAGATAGAGTTAACAACCTCCCAATGGAGTACAGGCCGGAAAGAGAAGTTCAGCTGCGATGGTTCTGTTCCACCTCTGTATGGCTCATGACTATCCGCTCTCGAATAGGAGGATGAGAACATCTGATTTCCGTCATCTGGATCGAATTTACACGCCTCAACTCCTAGACTCTTCACAAAAACCGATTCAAATGTTGTGCCTTGGTTCACGTAATTAGAGAGTTGGTACAAATTCGTAGAGTTTTATAATGTCGTCGTTTTAATTCCTTCAGATGCGATGGAGCTCTACGCCAGTCATTGTATGCTAAGTTACGTTCCAATATAGATCGTCACACGGCATGGTTGAACCAGGCATTCGTTGTTTTGGGTGTAGAAGATGTTCGTAAAGGCACAAAATTCTCGTGTATCATACATAGAGAATCTCAGTCTTGTCATCTGGATTCGATGACTCGTAGAAATCAGATCAATCAAGTGATGTTAACGCGTTATGAATACCAGTTATACCTATCAGAGTTTTTATAGTCTCTGAACACATTTACCACGATGTCGTCTACAACGTTAAAATCAAGCGAACAGAAAATCAGGTCATGCTGGGATAAACATGGGAAACTAACTTGTCCAAAACGTATGACTTTATCGAGTTTATTTGTCAGTAGAAGATCTAACTGGGAGCATCTGTTGTCGTGAAAAAAGACAGGTTCTTTATTAAAGGCACACATAGAAAAGTTTTGGAAAACAGTTTCTAAAAGTGTACGTTTCCTACTTCGACGCAAGAGGTCAGTATTAAAGTCGCCAATCACGATCACATGTTCTTACAAAACAGAAAAATCCGCAAGCTTCTGCTCAAAAAATGGTGCGCAATCGTTGTCTGGAGGGTTGTAAATAACTAACAGCAATATTTTTTCAAATCTCAGCTGAATCTCTAAAGCCAAACACTCGGTCTTGTCTACAGAATCACGTGTCACCTGCGTTTGGAACCCATCTATCCAATCTATCCAAGATGAGCTGGAGAGAAACAAATCTAATGGGAAACAATTGTGGAAAACAATAAAAAGGTTGATGAAGTCAAATAGTACCAAGACAGATTCAGTCACATTCAACGGAGTTGAAGTCAAAGACGATAAAGAAATAGCAGAGAAGTTCAATGACTTCTTTATTGCTAGCGTCATGGAAATTCATAACAGCATCCCGGCAAGCAATAATGGATACGTGGATCAGAGTATGTACAATAGTGGAGAATTTCACACATTCGAGACAATAAGTAGTCAAGATTTTGACGAAATAATAAACGATATGAAACCCACAGCTGATATCGAAAATGTCTCCTTAAAAATTTTTAAGGATTCGTTGCTGGTATTAGCCAACCCGTTGAGAAATGTTATAAAGACGAGTCTGCAGTTAGGAATAATACCTGAAACGTGGAAATGTTCTACAGTTGTCCCCATTGAAAAACAGAAATATGCACAAGAGGTGACGTTATATCGTCCTATAAACATGTTAGTTGGTGAAAATGTGAGCAGGGCTTTTGTTTTGTGGCCGGTCGGACACAATCTCATGTGTTCGACCCGTCCGTGTTTCAATGTGGGTAGGAATGCGATGGGTTTCTTCATCGCTTCCTATCAACATTGAAACGGCGTGCGGCAAAGAATCACGCAAGTAGTTCAAAAGCTGTTCACAAAACAAAAGCCCTGCTCACATTTTCACCAACTATTCAATTTCTTCTACCCAAAGCGCTCTAGCTTTGATCTTTTCACCTATAATACTTTCATGTTCTTTCTAAATATTCTACCTTGAATTTTCACAACTCGCCGAAATGCCAAAAAATTAAAATAAGAATAAATTATTAATCGATGGTTGGGAGATCGAAAGGGTTCGTCAAGTCAAATACCTGGGAGTACAAGTCGATGAAAAATTGAATTTTATAGCTCACATAGACTACACAATCAAAAAGATTGCCGTGAAATATGGTGTACTTTGTAGAGTAAGTAGATATATGACTTTCTGGTCGAAAATAATCTACGTTAAATCTGTTATCATGCCACACTTCGACTATTGCGCTACAATTTTACTGCATGCATCTGATACACAATCAAAGCGCCTACAAAGAATTCAAAATAAGATCATGCGAGTAGTGATACGATGTAATCGATACACACCAAGTACATTGATGCAAGACATACTTCAATGGTTGTCAGTGAAACAGAGAATAGCGTATAACAGTTTGATTTTTACATATAAAATGAAGAACGGAATGTTACCGGCTTACTTAATGGACGGTCTGCAGTACGGCAACGATGTACATAGCTACAATACGAGAAGAGCCCATGATTTCAGATTACCGAATACGAGAAAGGGGATGACAAAACGATCAGTTTTCTACAACGGTCTAAAAATGTTTGACAGCCTGCCGCAAAATATCAAAGACTGTTCAAACATAAGCATTTTCAAGAAACTGGCAATACAACACGTTTAACTGACAATTTGAAATAATGACTAATCCTAAAAAGGGCAGAATTAGATAAAATAATGCAAACAAAATTATCCAGAGGATAAACTGTCCCTCCCACTTCTAAAGAAGCGTATGGGGTGGAGGAAGGACCCAATTGGGCCTGTGGGACCATCACAAAAAAAAAATAAATAAAGGCGGCGTGTCACTTTACTTTTCAGGTTTGTATATCTGACGAAAAATTAACGTGTCATTGCTGAACTAGCACTTCTTCTTCTTTTCCACGTAAGTACGAATTTTCTCAGATAAATTTTCATGAGTAATAGTTTTGTAGTTCATGTAGTATTAATTTTTCAGTAAGAAGAAATCTCTTTATCTTCTTTACAGAAATATTAAAAAAAACCAACAAGATTCTCAAGTGGTGAAAATATTATCAGGTATCAGAAAAGGGGTAGGCATAAAGCGGCACGTTATCCAAACAAACGGGAAAATTGTGCCTAACCTTTTTTTTTCACAGATTTCATCATATACCTGTGAAACCCGAAAACCATAAAAGGATTAGAAAATAAATAAAAAATTTAGGGCATAAAGCTGATCCACGTAGGGATTTTGGAGCATAGAAGCTTATAACCACATTGGGTGAAAAATGACAGATTGTTATTTTAGTTTAAATTCTTAGAATTAGATACACTTATAACAAGATAGGCGAGAGTACATGAAAGCTTCCTAGCAAAACGGAAAACAGGCATATATGACCTGAAATGAATCAAACATTGTTGATTCACAACTACAAAATTCAGGAGATTTGAGTTTACAATTATTCTAAAATGTTCTAACCAGGATGCTACAATGAGGGTTATCTTAATCTGTAAGATACGCACTGCAACATGATGTACACAATGTTCCTCAATTTTCACCATCATTCAATTTTTGTATTTTTTACCTTTTATCTGTTTTAAAACGTATTTTCACTTTAACTTGTTGACTCGGGGCGTATAGAGCACAATTGAAAAGGTCGTAAAAATCGTTACTAGAAGTAGGATAAGTCCGTAGATTTTGAGCATCGATCCGTAGCTCCGTAGAAATGGTTCAAATCCGTAGATCTACGGAGAAATCCGTAGATCTGACAACGCTGATTGTCACTGGCAACGGTTCGCATGCGTTGAGAGAAAAAAAAAAAAGTTATCTCTTGCATTCTTTCAGTATGTATGTATAAAATGTCGAATATCGTCCAATTCGTATACTCTTATCGCTTTAGCCAGAAGTTGAAAATATGTATGTATATTGCCTCCACTTTGGAAGGTAAATGCTGTTTTTTTTT
The DNA here is from genome assembly GCF_029784155.1 of Uranotaenia lowii. Lineage (NCBI taxonomy): Eukaryota > Metazoa > Arthropoda > Insecta > Diptera > Culicidae > Uranotaenia > Uranotaenia lowii. Next base: position 147,303,798 of record NC_073691.1, read on the forward strand.
TATTTTCATATGATCTATAATGTATATGAAACGTATAACAAAGTTGTTGAGAAATATTCCTACAAAAATGTTTGCTGGATCAGCCGTCTTAATAATTTACAGAACGATTTTTCTGTGGCTTTGGAGGAGATGTTTTGGGCGACGATTAGTTGCCAGATACTTCAGCATAGCATTGGATCCAGATGGGTCGCATGCAGCTAAACGTTGCCCTCTGGTTTTATGGAGCGCTCGAAACGTTGAAGCAACGAAGCGAAAAGCCATAAAGCTTGATTGATGTTTCGGTTGCTTGTGATGTTTCGGGTGCTTCGGAGGAGGTGGTTTCGACGACGGTTAGTCGCTAGCGCAGTCAACCAGTTCTTTCTGTGGATTCCTGCCGAGAGTGCAGATTCTCGAAGTCATCGCGAAATGAAGGCTTTGAGAGGGAACGCGAAGAAAGCGACAAGAGGTTGTTTAGCTGGGGTTACCAGAAAACAACGTTCGAGAAAGCAATATGTTTTTCGTTCGTGTGCTGGGGTTTTCAGCCACTGGAATCAACGAAGCATTGGTTCCGGTGTCAGTCAACATATGGCGCGAGACGAGAGCGACTACGAGAGTAGCGATGGCGAAGATGACGAAGATTTCGTCACCCATGAACCGGCCCTGAGACGAAGTCAGCGAACAAGAGAGACTTCACGGCGCTACGTGGCTAACGTAGCTGCTGTTGTTGATGAGGAGCTGAAGCGCCGGGACGACTGGGATTCCTGGAAGGTCGCCATCGACGAGAAGATGACAGCCCTGAAGCCCTGAATAAGACTTGGGAAACGGTTAGCTTGCCCCCGGGTCACAGGAAACCCATCCTGTCCAAGTGGGTGTTCACCGTGAAGGACGATGGTCGCTACAAGGCTCGATTGGTCGCAAAAGGATGTTCCCAAAGACCAGGATTGGATTACTGGGGAACCTATGCACTGGTAGCCAAGATGGAGAGTGTCCGAACCGTCTTGGCGTTGGCGAACGAATTCGACATGGAAGTTCATCAGATGGACGTCAAAACTGCATTCCTGAATGGAAATTTAGAATAGGTTATCTTCATGCAGTTGCCAAACAATGACGTCGGCAAATCGAAGGTCGTTCGGTTACAGAAAAGCCTGTACGGCTTGAAGCAAGCGGGTCGTGCTTGGAACCAGCGATTCGACGAAGAGATTAGAAAACTTGGTTTCTATCCGTTGAAGAGCGACTGCTGCGTTTACCGATCCTGTAAGTGAGGACTCACCCTCATCCTGTACGTGGATGACATCCTTATTACCGGAAAAGACGTTTCAGGGGTTATCGAGATTTCGCAATCAGGATACATCGAGAAGGTTCTGTAACGATTCGGTATGGGTGATTGTAAACCCGTAAGCACACCGCTTGACACAACCGTTCGCTGGACGAAGCTGAACGATGCATCGTGGTGAGGTTATCACCGAACAACCGTTCAAAGAATTTATCGGTTGTCTATAATATTTGGCGACATCTTCGAGGCCAGATATCTGTGCTGCGGTTAGCGCACTGAGCAAGTACCAGGCCAGCCCGGCGGAACCGTATTCTGCGGTACCTTCGAGGTACGACCGATATAGCGTTGGTATTCCGCAGAAACGCGAAATCGGAACCACTCATCGAATATGCTGATGCAGATTTTGCCAACGACTCTGATGACCGAAGATCTGTATCAGGTTACGCTTACATGATCTTCGGGAATCTAGTTTCGTGGTCAACGGAACGTCAGCAGACGGCCAGTCTGTCTTCGACCTATGCTGAGATAGGAGCCCTTTGCCATGCAGTGTGGTTTACAAACTTCCTTGGTGAATTGGGTGTGGTTAGCACTCCTTTCACGTTAATGGAAGACAACATCCCTTGCATCCAGTATCTGGAAGAGGCGCGGACTCATCAGCGGATGAAGCATCTGGATGTGAAGTATGCATTCATCAGGGAGATCGTAAGAAGCGGTCAGCTATCTTTGCGACACATCTCTATTGAGGATCAGCCAGCTGATGCGTTCACGAAGGCGTTACCGAGGGCGAGGCACGCGAAGCTGTTCAGCATTCTCAATCTGCGAATTGAGGGGAGGTGTTGATACTTACCCCGAGCCGATTGCAGCAGAACCAAAACATTCATTGTTTTGGTTCCTCTTGCTAGATCAATGATTGCTGATGACAGGTGATGATGATAAACGCTGTACAAATGTTTACATCATCACACGGTTGGGCAAGACAACTCAAATTGGGTTCGTGGTAACACAACAGTGTTGCCAGATATTCTGGGTAAGAATATCAAAGTACTCATTGAGAAATGAGGATTTTCCCGGTTAGGGAATATAAGAAGTGGAAAGTGACAATTAGCTATCGCTAATTAATAAAGTTGTATTCTAATGACTTAATAGACGAAACATGAATAAAGATAACTCTATTCCACCACTGAAACCTGTTTCGTTTCAACAAGGGCATTGTCCATGCAATTACCAATTTAAAAAAAAATGACAAACTCAGTACCAGTGCTGTAATACTGAATCAGAAACTGTAGAGCACTTAATGTGCGACTGTGGATATCTTATGACACATCGACTAAAAGTTCTTGGTAAGCGAATCCTTACACTCGATGATATTTGGAAGATGCAGGCCCGTAAGGTGGTGGGATTCATAAGAAACACCACCCAAACTGGAATTATGTATCGATTTCGTCTACAACTGACATCTTAACTAATGATGACAGTACAACAGTAGTGATTTCAGTTGACAAGATTCGAATCGTGGTTCGAAAAATGGATCGTCCATATTTGTTGTTTTGGCTATATTGACGTGATTATGCATCGGATTGAGATAGGGTTTATGAGATATGAGCAGTTGATTTCAGTTAGCAAGTTCCGGGTCATCACGGGTCGTCAAAATTAACTGTGTTTATATTAATTGTGTTCACATGTTATTGACGTTATTATTCATCAGATTTGAAAAAAAAAAAATATCGCACAAGGGAGGGAAGGAAAATTGGATTCAATTATCGAACTTCGGGCCATGGAACGGTAAAAGAGGTTGTCCAGTTCAAGTTTTTCTGATTAAATTGGTAAAAAAAATTAACTTGTTTGTAATTATACTACTAATGAATGATTTTGAAGTTGGTTTCGAATAGAATTTACAAACAGTTCGAGTTTTATGCAAAAAAACAAAGTTCACGATGCCACCCTGTACATACAAAATTTGACAGTTGTCATCTCACTCCCTTCGAAGTTCTATATTAGCTGCACGCAGTACCAGCAAGTTCCTTAAAAGTTCGTTCGAAAGCACGAAATGGTATTGAAATGGACTAAGTTTCAGAGTACTTTTTTAACTTTTCATCTTCACTTGTTGAACTTACGAGTTCTTAGCAGAAAAGTTGAGAAAAAGGATTTTTCACTCTTGAGAAGTCGGGTACCTTTTACTCAGCTGAATTCGACTTCTACATTCTTCAACATTTGTAAAACCTTAAACGTTTATTTACTTGTAAGCCTCAAATTGCTTTATTAAAAAAAACACTCAAATTTCCACATCAATTTTTATAAAAAATACAGCTCAATTAGTTCGCTTTCAACATCCAGTGTCCAGACGGTTCTATGATTGCAAATTTTCGGCACTGCAACAGCCCGGGAAATAATGTTTGTTTCAGGTTTGTCACAGCCGAAAAGCACGCACTCGTTCCATTCCCAGGGCTTGGGACCTGCACTTGAAATTGTAGATCTTCTCAGATATGCTAATAATAACGATAAAGCTAAAGAGGATGACGACGACGACGACAGTACAAGCTTTTCAATGGAAAATGCAAAGTCAGAGATATGTTCCTTTGAAGAGGCTGCTCCCCCAACCAACCTTTCGTGGAATGTTTCACTTTTAGAAAGGTTTGTGGCACCAGAGCTTCCGCTTCCAGCTGCAGCAAAAGGAACATGATGGATTATTTGCAACGTACAGCTCTCCAGTTTGACATACGATTCGGGACCTGGGGATCTTGAAATGAAACATACATACAATTTGAATGAGCGGTGACACAATGTTGTGGAAGGCTCTAATGGAACCGTTGACGATTGGTTCCCGGAAAATATTGTTCTTGTGTGATGGGAGAGTAATTTCCAGCATCCGCTTGGCATGTGATATCTTGATACGGATACCATCTCTAGCGGAATAAGGTGGGTCGAGGTTTTGAAGATTTGTTACAATTTGTAGTTGTTCTTAAATTTTCTGTTGAAAGAAGCATTCAAACATTTTTTGAACTCACCTCCCGGTCCAGGGGCCGGATAACCTTAACGTCGCCGCTAATTGAATCGACCATGAAGTTGTCGGAGCCCAGAAGCCCAAAGGACACGGCCCCTCCCTCCGGATCGTAACCTTCCAGCCGGTAGACGACGGTTCCCAGGGGCGTCGATTCAGACAGGGCCAGATTGTTCATGTCCTGTGTGAAGATCGGGGGCAGATTGCAGTGACCTGGAATGGAGGGAATGAAAAAAACAGACGTTATTAAAAACGACCACACATATTGGAGATCTCTGTGAAACTTCATGCTTCTTTGAAGATAACGTACATCTCAACAAAATGATGACTGGCATCATACAAATGCTAACACCTTCAGCCCACAGAAAGGGCATGTTTGTATGCCGTAACCGAGACTCGGACTCATGACCTTTGGCTTAGATTATTGTATTAGACTTAGAATAAGTCTTAGAGTACTCATATCAAAACAAAACTATAATAAAAGGATACATAAGTGGAATTTGCTCGTTTAGTGCTGAAGTAATTTTTCGATATTCCGATTCGATATTCGATAGAATATAAGCAGAAAATAGTCTAAATCCACCGATTTACAGGAAAATCCATGAATACACAGAGAAAAAATTGTGGTATTTCCAACAATAATCCACTTATATTTAATCATAGATCTGATTGAATCTCAACCAACTATAATCATCAATATTTCAACAATACAAATAATAGACAATCTGATTGGTTTTGTACGTTCAACAATAAATATAATAATTTCAACTATGGTTGTGTGATTAATATTGTGCTTTCAACCATAAATATAATAGATTCAACTATAATGTATGATTGATGTCATACATTCAACAATAAATATAGTAGACTCAACTTTAATTATATGATTGATTTGGTTATAAAAATGATTGATTTAACTATGATAATGATAATGATTTAAATAAACATATGGTAGATTCAACTATGACAATATGATTGATTTAATTATCACTATGATAGATTTAATTTTATTTCTATGATTGATTCAGCACTTTGCATTCAGTTCGTTCTAGCCGCCACAATGCTAGAAAACCTGACCGGAAATCCCAATATCAACGTCCTGGTTCCTCCGCTGCTGTTTTTTTTTGCATCTTGACGCATGGTTGCTCAGCAAATTGTGCATCTTAACCAGCGATGGAAATGAAATGAATATGATGCGATAAAGGTTTTATCCTGAACTGTACACTTCGCGATCTGTACAAGTAGCGATCAAACTTGGTTCCTCTCAATCCATAACAAAATGTTGGTACGGTTGTCACTCGGAGATAACGAATACATTGTTAGACAACATATAGCTCTGACAAGTGAGTAACTTTCTTTGCTCGATGTGTTCTCAAATCGCAAGCTGAAATGCTGCACGGAGAATGAGTGTCGATAACATTTTTGACTTGTGACAGTCGAAGATTCTGTTGGTCCTCTGACTGTCGGAATGACATTTTTGAATTTTTGATTCCGTGACTGTCATGAAAAAATTTAAAAAATGTCATGATGCGACACACGAATAGAAAGCTCTTGACCTGTACATGATGGGAATTGATGGGAAAAGTGGTTCGGGACCATCTGGTCCTGGCCACGGCCAATCTGGCCGGTTCCGGAATCCGAAAAATCAAAATGATCAGATTTTAACTTGCGACACATCAATTGAAAGCTCTTGATCTGTACATGATGGGAATTGATAGCGAAAGTGGTTTGGGGCCATCTGGTCCAAGCCACGGCCAACCTGGCCGGTTCCGGAATCCGAAAAATCAAAATGATCAGATTTTCACTTGCGACACATGAATAGAAATGGAACAATGATTAAATGGAAAGTTAAAATTGAAACATCAAATGTTTTATTACATGTTCATTGTGTTTTAATAAACTAAATATATTTTGGAAAAAAAATCATTTACTATTGCAAAACTTATCGGAAATTTCGCTTTTCAAAATACACTTTTTTATATCCTTTTAGGTAAAACGCCTTCATGTAGGCAACGAAATTCAATTTCTTGAATTTTTCGAATCAATTATTTGTGCACCTTTTAAACTTGGAAAAGGACGAAATTCAATATAATTATGCACTCTTATTTTAATTTGGGAACCAGAAACTTTTCTCAAAGGGTAACAGCTTTCTAAATTTGAGCGAAAAACACGTGGTCTGGCAGGCATTCTGCCTCAATTTTGATTGATTTCAATTAAAATTTGTGGGAAGTTAATGAAATACATTGAAACATTTATAGTCTTCCGAAAGTGCATACGAGTATAAAAACGCTGAGGGGGCATCCATAAATTACGTAACGCTCCTAGGGGGGAGGGATTAAGCTCGAGCGTTACGAGTTGTGACATAGGGGAGGGGGGGGAGGTATGCTCATCGTTATGTAACGATTTTTTCCTTAAAAATTTCAGTTTAATAGTAGCTTTTTATATGTCATGCAATTTGTGCAGAATAATATGCAAACTGATATCAGCTTAAAATTTGTAAACTTCAACAAAATTAAAACTGGTTTGTAACCTTTCCTCTTTAAAGATTCTAAGATAGACTCCATATTTCAAAATATGTGTATTGAATATCCGTGAAATAACCGTTGGAAAATCGAATATTAAGTACATTTACCCCCAAGAACTCAATCCAATCTTAAAACGGAAATATTACTTTATTTTCTCAACTGATTTAAATAATGCAATTTTGATTATTCCGACGAATATTACTAAGTGGAGTATATTTCGCATAACAATTTATGCTGCTTGAACAGAATAAAGTAAACAAGTTAAATCATCAGTTAACAAGCATAGAGCAACTCGTAATAAGACACTTAATTTTTCTTATCAGAGAGTTATCATCAGTACTTAAGAAGCGATTTGGATAGATATTTATTCCGTTTTGAAGAACGTTAAAAATTTTGTGTTAAAATCTTTTTTTTCTTTGAAAATCAGTTTTTAAAAACATGATAGGATCGGAGGGGGGGGGGGGGTAATTGTCAGTGTTACGTAATTTTCATAGGGGGGTACATCGAAGCGTTACGATTTGTGACATATGGGGGGGAGGGGGTAAAAAAGTGCATTTTTTGCGTTACGTAATTTATGGATGCCGCCTAAAATCTGATCATTAAGATTTTTTGGATTCCGGAACTGGCCGTGGCCGGGACCAGATGGCCCCGAACCACTTTTCCTATCAATTCCCATCATGTACAGGTCAAGAGCTTTCTATTGATGTGTCGCAAGTGAAAATCTGATCATTTTGATTTTTCGGTTTCTGGAACCGTTCAGATTGGCCGTGGCTAGGATCAGATGGCTCCGAAACACTTTTCCTATCAATTCCCATCATTTGCAGGGCAAAAGCTTTCAATTGATGTGTCGCAAGTTAAAATCTGATAATTTTGATTTTTCGGATTCCGGAACCGGCCAGATTGGCCGTGGCCAGGACCAGATAGCCCCGAACCACTTTTCCCATAAATTCCCATCATGTACAGGTCAAGAAGAGCTTTCTATTGATGTGTCGCAAGTTAAAATCTGATCATTTTGACAGTCGTTCTCGTACTGATGAATGTCGCTCTAGGCATCCCTGCTTATAAGAAAGAAAATCATTATCATTGACGAAATGATTATGATAGGATCGCTTCTTATCGTCAGATGTACATTTTCCGATAAACTCTTTATACCCAGTTGTGCACTTCGAGATCCACATCTTGTGGTCAGCGCACACTACAAGAGAAATATGGTAAGAAGGAGAGCGTAAAGTCTAAACCAACACGGATAGTATTTAGATGGTGCTCTTTTGAGATACTCGTAACTCGTTTCTCAAAGAGGTCTGTTTGCAATTGTGAGAGGAGTATGTGAGTGTCGTCGACAGACAACGATGTCAATGCATCGTAGACGAGGTTTGTATGTATTCAATTATCGCTAGAAGCGATTTTTTTCCATCGCTGATCTTAACTAATCGGTCCCGGACGACTTTCTTAGAAGTCCGTGCTTCTGCACCCGGCGAAGATTGACCTAGTGGCGGGAAAATTTACCCAATATCATTCCATCAATCTATCATTATCTTTACCAACCTTACTGACTTACCAATACAAACCCCGTTCTATTTTGGCAACATGCCCGAACATTTTGTGTTGCCAAAATCGAATGTTGCCAAAATCGAACGGTTTTTTTCCTTAATTTTTTTCTCTTATTTTTCAAAAATAACTCTTATAATTATCATTAACGTTATTTTCAGTCAATTTCCGGCCATTTTAGTCATTTTTTATTCTTGTTTTGTTTATAATGCTTGTTAATTTTTGTCGTATTTGCTGTTTTTGTAGTTCTTTATAAGTTTTTAGTTGTTTTTTTGTCATTTTTATTCTTTTGTTTGTATTTGTTTCCTAACTTTTTGAATTTTACACCATTTTGTCATTTTTGAGTACTTTATAATTAAAAAAAAAACTTTTGTTTTTGTTGTTGTATTTCATCACCATTTCAGAACGTTAAAACGTATTTACGGTGTTTATCAAAATTATATTGGTCCTGTTATAGCGAAAACTAAAAGGAAATGTTGTTTCTAAAAACCTTTCGATTTTGGCACATGTGCCGAAATCGGATGTTGCCAAATTGAATGTTGCCAAAATCGAATGTTGCTAAATACGAACGGGGTCTGTACTAGTTTTTACGATTTTTTTTTTATATTTTTGCTGATGAACCCGGATGAACACTATAGTATTCAAGTATCAAACAATCAATCATCAAAATATAGTTGAATTTACTATATCTATAGTTCAATACCTAGAATCGATCATACATTTGTAGTTGAATCTATCATATTTACAGTTGAATCAAATATACCACTACAGTTGAATCTATCATATTTATAGATAAATATTAGAGGTCAACCAGAAATGTATAGTTGAATCTGTTATATTTAAAGTTGAATAACTAAATTCAATCATACAACTGTAGTTAAATTTATCAAATTTATAGTTGAATCAATTATACCTCTAAAATTGAATCTATCGTATTTATTGTTAAATATGAAAAGTCAACCAAGAGTTATACACTCCTTTATTAAATTAATAGTTGACAGCCTAAAATCATTATCACAATTGTAGTTGAATCTATCATATTAACCTTCCAAAGCCGTTCGCAAAATATCCGTTTCGAGGAAATTTTAAAGTGTTCTCCTGGCCGTAAATGTTAATCGATTTTGATCATATGATATTTATTGCGTAGGTAATTTATTCTGATTACTTAAAATTTCAAAATAAAGTTGATATGTGTAACCGAGTTGTCAGAAACTGGTTCAGAAAGTAAACAGTCCGAAAATCTATTTTATTTTTTAAAAACTCATACAATGAATGCTTTTCTGTATTTAAGTGTTTCATTGATGTTTGAAATCGTCAAGAACCCATCTATTCGGCAATATATAGATATGTTGGGGTTCAATATTTGATCATCATTTTCATAGAACAAACTTCATCTGTAAAAATTCCCAGTTCGTCAATATATTGGGATGATGTTAAAGATGTTTGAAATGTGCGCTTCGGGTCATATACAAGGTTGCCGAAATCATAGAAAAATCTGTATTATAACAGAGTTTTGAGCAAAATTTCGTCACAGAATCTGTGTCACAGATCACAGAATTTTTAAAATTTTCACAGATCTCACATATTTTCTAAATATTATACAGATTTCCAAAACTATAATATTTTGTCATTTTCGATTTTTAATTTCTGACTGTAACTCATGAAAATATGAAAACAAGGTAATGTAAATTGATTTTTTTCAATTAAAACTGTAAGAAATTTCCAATTTATTGATGTTTGACATGAACTTCATAGAAAAAGCGTTACAGAATCTAAGGTTCAAATCACAGAATTCGAGAAAAAAATTTTTGTCAAAAACACAGTTTTTTTTCGGCAATCTTGGTCATATATACCCGAACAGCTTTGGAGGGTTAACAATTGATCCTATTTAATCCATATTAACAATTGATTCAATTATATTCATAGTTGAATGTGTAAGGTCAATCAGCAGTTTGTAGTTGAATCAAAATTATTAATAGTTGAATGCCTTATATAAATTAAACTATTGTAGTCCAATCTATCATATTTAAAGTTGAATCAATTCTATCATTAAAGTTGAATCCATTATATTCAAAGTTGATGGCGTAAAGTCAATAATCAGATTATAGTTGAGTCGATTATATTTATAGTTGGATGCAAAAAAAATCAACTACGCTTTGAAGATTAGTATAACCCGTTTGCTGTCGTTAATACTTCGGCTGACCACTCGAATGTGTTTTCCGAATTTGCGCAAGGTAAGTGACAGGAATTTCCCGTTTAATTGCTCGGCCGAAACCTGGCCCCACATTTGGCGATCCTGCCAGGAACTGTTCATTTTTGGGAACAACAAAATATTTATCCAATTTACCTTGCCGAGAGAATCTGTTTTTTTCATGTTTTGTAGGGCAGCCATTTTGGAGTACGTGTGATGTTGAATTCCTTTTAAAGATCGTGTTTGATTTTTTTTAATCGCTGCTGGGTTTTCTGAATGTTCCTAAACCATGAATTGATTTTTAATTTTGTAGAATTTTTTGGTGCTACTTTTTTAATAATTTTTATCGACAAAAAATTGTAAATTGTTCGATTAGTTGCTCTAATCACCATTTTGTTAACTGGTGCATGGACGACGAGTATTTTATTACCTACCTACCAGTATTTTATTACCAATTTAAAAAAAAATGCTGACGCGATGCAGACTTCCGTCAGTGGTTGAGCGCGATTTAAACTTCTCCCTGATTTTATTGAGGATTTGATTTTAGATACTGACGCGATGCAGACTTCCGTCAGAACTTTGGCATGATACAGACTTTCGCCTGGTTTGATTTGGAGTTTGACGCGATGCAGAATTCCGTTAGCGATTTGGCGTGCTGCAGACTTCCGCCTGATTTTAATGATGCTTTGATTTAGAAACAGACGCGATGCAGACTTCCATCAGAACTTTGGCGCGATGCAGACTTCCACCTGGCTTTATTGATGATTTGATTTAGAAACTGACGCGATGCAGACTTCCGCCTGGCTTTATTGATGATTTGATTTAGAAACTGACGCAATGCAGACTTCCGTCAGCACTTTGATGCGATGCAGACTTCCGCCTGGCTTCATTGATGATTTGATTTAGAAACTAATGCGATACAGACTTCCGTCAGCACTTTGGCGCCATGCAGACTTCTGCCTGATTATGTTGATTTAATTTTGGAAACTGACGCGATGCAGACTTCCGTCAGAACTTTGGCGCGATGAAAACTTCCGCCTAGCTTTATTGATGATTTGATTTAGAAACTGGCGCGATGCAGACTTCCGTCAGCAGTTTAGCGCGATGCAGACTTCTGCCTGATTATGTTGATTTAATTTTGGAAATTGACGCGATGCAGATTTCCGTCAGGACTTTGACGCGATGCAGACTTCCGCCTGGCTTTATTGATGATTTGATTTAGAAACTGACGCGATGCAGACTTCCGTCAGCACTTTGACGCGATGCAGACTTCGGCCTGGCTTTATTGATGATTAGATTTAGAAACTGACGCGATGCAGACTTCCGTCGGAACTTTGGCGCGATGCAGACTTCCGCCTGGCTTTATTGATAATTTGATTTAGAAGCTGATGCGATGCAGACTTCCGTCAGCAGTTTGGCGCGATGCAGACTTCCGTCTGGCTTTATAGATGATTTGATTTAAAAACAGACGCAATGCAGACTTCCGTCAGCAGTTTGGCACGATGCAGACTTTCGCCTGGCTTTACTGATAATTTGATATAGAAACTGACGCAATGCAGACTTCCGTCAGCGATTTGGCGCGATGCAGACTTCCGCCTGGCTTTATTGAAGATATGATTTAGAAACTGACGCGATGCAGACTTCCGTCAGCAGTTTGGCGCGATGCTGACTTCCGTCTGGCTTTCTAGATGATATGATTTGGAAACTGACGCGATGCAGACTTCCGTCAGCAGTTTGGACGATGCAGACCTCCGCCTGTTATGTTGATTCAATTTTGGAAACTGACGCGGTGCAGACTTCCGTCAGCACTTTGGCGCAATGCAGACTTCCACCTGGCTTTATTGATGATTTGATTTAGAAACTGACGCGATACAGACTTCCGTCAGAAGTTTGGCGCGATGCAGACTTCCGCCTGGCTTTACTGTTAATTTGATTTAGAAACTGACGCGATGCAGACTTCCGTCAGCGATTTGGCGCGATGCAGACTTCCGCCTGGTTTTACTAATAATTTGATTTAAAAACTGACGCGATTCAGATTTCTGTCAGCGATTTGGTGCGATGCAGACTTCCGCCTGATTATGTTGATTTCTACCAGAGTTCCAAAACCAATCAACAGAATTTAGATAAACAAATTTTTGCAGCTATCAATAGTGACTAGAACCTGCACGATATTGTTCAAACTCAGATAGACCAGATGGCAAGACACTCCACATGTAAGATGATAAAGAATTGCGAAGGTTTCCCGATCAGGAGGGAAAAACTAAATTATATCAAGATTAGATATTTTGATACCAATTTTTTCCTATCTAAATGAGTTATTATTCAGTACTCGTAGGATGTTAAAATAACTCAAATTATATCAAAAAATCTATGCAATCATAGCTAAATGATATCAATTTTAGATATGCTCCTTTCAAGATTATATCTCATTCAGATAGCATAGTTTGATATTGGACAGAACAAAACCTATCAAAATTATAACTTATCAAGATATGAGTGCTACGAGAAAAATTTCTAGTGGAATGTCAATAAACCACATTATATGCTAAAACCATGCTCCATTTTTGGTTTCCCAAAAATTGGATTCAATTTTATGGATCTGTTGAGCAAAACTCATTAATGCATTTAGGCCGTTGACTTCGATGTCCGTGTTTTAGAAAAAGTTGCACGTATATCAAAATATGATATAATAATTTTATTTTAGGACAATCAAAAAAAAAATCTTTATCAATGAAAATGAGCTCAACCCCATTCAAGTCTGTCAATCAGAATAAGATATAATTCAGATTGGAGAAACTTAAAACCGAAAATTTAGAGTACTTAATTATAACTGAATCAGATGTAAATATCTTGGTGAGATACGTTTGAGTTATTATTTTGATATGCTCTCCTGATCGGGTTGAGTTCAATTCTCATGCTCACATTGGTGTTTTATTTGCTTTAAGAATAACACTTCAATAAAAATGCGATAATAAATCCTATCTGGAAAATTCGGCAGACTCAATCTAATGAATCAATGAAAACGTCTCAGTGCACTAAAACCTTTTGCAGCTGCAAATATTTAAACTCTTCTCAAATCAGAAGAGAAAAACAAATCAAAACAAACAAACAAACAAATTGATTAGGATGGGATATTTTGATTTTCAATTTATTCCTATCAAAATGAGATATAAAATGGTACTCGTGGGATTTAAAAAAATCTCAAATTATATCAAGGTTGCCAGCTTGCCCGGTTTTACCCGGGTTTGCCCGGATATTTAATAAAAAATTCGTAAACAGTCTGGCCCGGCCCGGTTGTCCGGATTTCATTGAAAAATGCCAGGATTTTGCCCGGATTTATTCACTTTATTCGGCAAATCAAACAAATAAAAAACCAGGAACACCTCAAAAATTCATTTTGGTGAACATGTTTTATAAAAATAATCATGAAAGGTGTTTTGGAAGCCTAAAATACGATTCAAAATCTGTCGATAAGTTATGATTAAAAAAAAATTTGTATTTTTTTCTTGACTTTTGCTTAGTTATTTCTGGGTTTTGAGATAATTTACCCGGATATTGCCTGGATTTATGGTCTTCACTTTTTAAATCAAATGCCCGGATTTTGCCAGAGTTTTAATTGAAATAATGCCCGGTTTGTCCGGCCTGGATACGTGCTGAAAAAATTCTGGCAACCTTAAATTATCTCATAAAGTCCAGGCAAGAATAACTAAATGATATCACACTTTGATAGCATTTTAACATGATTATAACTTCATCAGAAAGGATATTGACCTAGAAAGGGACAAAAATCTAAGTTTTGAATACAAACTTTCGTAGAATGTTTTGTTTGCTTTTAAATACTTGTATGAAATGTTGCATTACCTTCTGCATTGTACCTGATCACAATAGAAAAATAAAATGATGAGATATTTTGATATCCAATTTTTTCTATCAAAATGAGATATGATTTGTGCTCGTAGGATCTTAAAATATTTAAAACTATATATAAAATTCTATGCAAGAATAATTTGATTATATCACCCCTTGATAGCATAATAACTAGATTATATGTCAATCAGATGGGATATAAAACACTCAAAAATCTAAGTTTTGCAAACAAGCTTCCATACAATGTTTGACTTGATCTATACTTGTATGCAATGATGCATCGCCGCTTGCCTTGTACTCAAACATTTATGCATTGTTTCAAGCTTGCACAATTCTAGATAAGTTTGGGTAAAGCAAGGAGATTTGAACCTTGATCTTCAGGTTGAAGGAACCATCACTAATGCATTGGAATGAGGACTTGAAAATTCCGATAATAGCTTTGGAAACGGGCAAATTGAGGCGACTGTTTGTATCAAAGGAGGTGTAATAATTTTTTTTTCGAAACAACAGTGACGAAAACTTTGATATCAAAGCTATATTATTAATATCTCGTTAAGATAGGTTTAAGTTATCATTTTCATATGCTCTCGTAATCTGGTTGGTGTAGTCTGTATCCACCTGAAATTTTTCAATCAGCTTAACGAACACAAACACATACAGGATCTCAATGAAACTTGATGTTTCCTCGAAGAGATTCCTTTTTCTTAACTCTAAGAAGTGTACATCTTTCGAGGATATGAAGGCTAGCAACCCACAGAAAGTGAACTATGTGTGCCGTGACCGGGATTCGATCTCATGCCCGTTGGCTTAGAAGACTTGAAGGCTATCATCTACGCCACGGGCTGCGGCTTAAAGCTTAGAGTCTTAATCTGCAATTGTATAACTGGCAGTTTCAATCCATCTTATAATTCTTCTCTTCTCAAAGAGCTATGAAATTTGTCTTCAATAAATCAGATCCACTCTATCTATGTTTGAACAAGCAGAAGCTCTTGCCTTTTTGGAAATGTTTTTTTTTTCCAGTCCCCACTTCTATAAGATGTCTCAATTCTCAGTTTACACTTTTTTTAATGTATATGAAAGTCTAAGCCAAATCTTATTTCCAAGTCTTACAAGAGAAGTCTAGTCCAGTAGTAATTTGGCTTACGTCTGGATTTACACAAATAAAATTAACAACAGTAAAAATCTCATTCTGTAATGACATTCTCTATTTTTAAAGCAAAAAGGCCTAAATCAGTTACCTGAAAAATAAACATGACAGTTGTCAAAAATTTCTTAATCAAAAATTATCAACTTTTGTACTAAGCTTTCTCTTGTGGAAGTTTTAATCTGTCAATTCTATGCAAGCAAAATATTGAATTCGTATTACCTGTTAGAGTCTCAATTCTGAAAATAAATTTACATATCCAATTTGCTTTTTTGATTTTCCATAGAAGGAAGTTTCGATTCGACGTGGCTTTATTTAATACTAGCTGACCCGTTGTGCTTTGCTACACCTTCCGGAAATAAATGTAATTTGTAAAAATTTATCAAATTTAGATTTTAGAGAGCATTGTTTTAAATCGAACCTCATCATACTTCAGAACCAACAACTTTGAAATAAGAGCTGCAGCTGCAGTTCTGAATAGCAATTTAAAGATGGTATATATTATTTACTGATCTCTAAACTCGTTTTTCAAGATCTGAAATTTGTACTCTGTACCCAAAAAAACCTTTTTAAATATCGTCCCTTCTTTGAAAAGCTCTTTATCTTAAATTTACATGAGAGCTCTCCCATCTTTTTCAATTTTGTCCCCCACTGCTTGGAGAAGGTAGTCAAATTTAACCGGCTCGATACCCAAACAGCACTTATCATGGTAATGAAAAATATATTAAATTAGTTATGTATTAAATACAGTGCAAATTTCTTTTTTTTTAAATAAATTTACTACGGTAAACATATAAATATTTAAAAAAATATCAGTTGCATCACTAAATAAGTTCTCAGCGTTTTTTTTTATTTTTTCTTTGAAAGTCAAATTTTCAAAAATTTAGTTAAAAACAAATTTCTAAGTTTACATTTGTCCCGCATATTGGGGCAAGTGTCAATGCAAAGCTTATTTACAGATGCGTCAGAGTAATGGCTTTAAAATGGATTTATTCCTGTTTTTTTGTTTTATCAAGTTTCACTGATACCTCTGCAGTATTCCTGCAATATAAATTTATGTTTGTTACTCCACTTTTAACGAATGCTGTTCAAAGGGAATGACCTTCATTTACAAAGACATTTAAGAATTTTCAATATCCGCTGCAGTTTCAACATTCGGAATACCCCTTCTGGTCTTTCCAACATATTGAATCATTTTGAAGATGAATTTCTTAAAAGTTCGACGTTTGCCCTTGCCCCACCGTGTAAGTTGACAGAGAGAAATATTGTTTTTAACACTTTAAGGGTAAACTAAAAATTTCTTTTAAAAATTTTGCGTCCAGCTGAATATCGGTTCTAAAGTCTCGCTTTTCAAAAACGGAGAGGATTAAAAGTCTCTTTTATGCAGCCATGTAACACAAAAACACTTTTCATGTTAAGTACGTACTTGAATTGGTATGTAAGCAAAAAGTACAATGGTTTTTTCAGAATTATTTAAAATAAAAAGCTCCCATTTTCATTTCTAAATTCGTTTCAGTTGTGTATTTGGGCCGAAGTAACAATTTCTAGAAGAAAACCTAATTTTTAATTTTTTTTTTAACAGAAAAAGTTGAACGTTTGAACATGTTCTAATGTTCCTTGAATGAAAAGTCGAATGCTACCTACATTAACACGAACTAAATATGGAAGTATTTTAGCAAATCTTTCAATTGGTTTTGATTCGATTAATAAAATACCAATCCGTGTCACATCTAGGCGTCATTTATTACCACGTGCTGAGTACAAATCAAATAAGCAAGAAAAAAACACATCTAGGTTGCATATCGCCCCACGTGTTTGAGAAACAGGCGCCTTATTGTTAAATTTTCCAGCAATCAATGAACAGTGTGCTTTGGTT
Organism: Uranotaenia lowii; assembly: GCF_029784155.1. Lineage (NCBI taxonomy): Eukaryota > Metazoa > Arthropoda > Insecta > Diptera > Culicidae > Uranotaenia > Uranotaenia lowii. The sequence goes on from NC_073691.1 coordinate 147,321,199, forward strand.
ACTATCCTCTTGCGACGACGTTTGCTCGCCCATGGAGACGAAAAACAAACCCCTCAAAGAAAATATGCTTGGTTGAGAAATACGCGCCAAAATATTCCTACTGATCAGTATGCTATGCCTGGGTTACTATCCTTTTGCGACGTTGGCCGCGACGCCTCGACCATAGAGACGAAAAACAAACCACCCATAGGAAAAAAAATCTCAAGAAAATGGATGTCATGACTTTAATTTGTTTCGAAAAACTACAAATTTTGTATGGAAGCCTCTCCTTCCTTAAGTCGGATGGAGTTTTGACTATTACAGAAACCATCCCCGGCCTCAAAAACCCTTAGATGCCAGTTTTGACGATGATCGGTTCAGTAGTTTCCGAGTCTATAGGGAACAGACAGACAGACAAACATTCATTTTTATATATATAGATGTATCCGATTTCAGAACCAGTTGCCAAAACCAGGCAGTCTTTCCGTAAGCTTTGTGCACTGCGATGAAATATTTCAACTTGTCCATTTTGTGAGCCTCTTAAATATTGATAGCCCAACACTCGATAGAGAGAAAAAGAGAGATACCCATAAGACATTGACAGTTTTCCAATCATTATACATTCAAGAAGTGTCATGAAAGGATCAAACCCATTCACTAGATTTTCGGCAAACACATTCATAATCAATCAACCATTGCAGAGCAGTAGAGCCTTTACTATGCAAATGTTGGTAATAGAGGCTTTCTTCTTGTATTTTGCTTCTTTTTTTTATTTGTATTTGCATTCAATTCGTAAGTAGACAAACGTCACAACCAATTGATGCACTTTCCATTGATGGAATTCTTCCGGCTGCAGTCAGACCCATTTGCAGAGGTGCTTCTGGATGAATCCCTCCACTGAACTCTGGCAGGGAAGAGTTTTGTTGGATTTGGAAGCTAACCGAGGAATAGTCCCTTTTCTCTGTTCTATTCTACCCGAACCTGTCAACTGCAGCTGATAAGTCCATTCCGGGGACGACAACATTGTTTGAAATCTTGTACAACTTTACAAATCGGGCAGGTTCTCTTCTAAGGATGCTGAATTTGCATGATCTGATGGGCAACTTTTGGGATGGGGAAATTGTTTTTTTTTTGCACCGCCCCCGGCGGGTTGAAGTTTATCCAGGAGGGGGAGAGAAGTTTTCGATTTGGAAAATTAATGAAAGTTTCGTCATGGTGGATGTTCAAAACATCAGTCGGAATCTGGAACATAAGTCTGAAACACTGTCCATTTTAATGAGCTAAAGGTTTTTGTAGCGGAAATCTCAATCCGTAGTTATAATTTTTCATAAGTTGAAGTCTCGAGGAGTTTAAACATTCCCAATCAGCAGAAGTATCAATCAGTTACAGCAGTTTCACATAAACAACAGTTTTAATAGGCTAGAAAACTTTCGAATAGCGGAAGTCTCAGTCCACAATAAAAAATAAAAAATATAAACAGAAGTCTCAATTCAATGAATCTTTAGGATATTTGTATCAAAAGATCAAGCAACAATTTTCGAAAGATAAAAAAAATTACTCAAACATTTGTTATCAGCGGAAGTCTTAATCCATTGTTATTTTTTTCAAAAAACAGAAGTCTCAAGCATGCCGAACTTTAAGAAATTTGCATTTAAAGGGATGAAAATTCCCATTTTTCGACATATTTAGATACAATTTGATTGGATACCTTCAATCAGCAGAAGTCTCAATCCACAAATTTTATTTTAAAAGTGGAAGTCTCAACCAACAGCAACATGGAAAAATTGTCTTAAGGTTGGAACTTTATGAGCATTTTGACACGCTTTGCTTGGCTTCTTTCTATCAGCAAAAGTCTCAATCTACTGTGCCTGTTGAAACCAGAAGTCTCAACTATCTGGAACTATAACAATATATATTTGAAAACATAATATTATTTGAAAATTTGATCAGCGGAAGTCTTAATCCACTTATTTTATAACAGAAGTCTCAATCTACTTATTGTATTCAATAAAACAGACGTCTAAATTCACCGAAAATTTATAAAACTTGATTTTAAAAAAGATTCTTTAAAAAAAACAGAAGTGTCAATCACATGGAACTTTCAGTTATTTGTTTAAAAAAAGATCTGCTGAAATACCTCGAAAGATTGAGACACCTCTATAAAATTCCACCGGGGCATAATCTTTCTTGCCACTTGACTAGTTGCCTGATTGCTCCAAGAAGGTACATACCTACCAGGCAACTAGGACGATCAAGAATTTAGGGACCATGTTCTTTTTCATACTGCCATTTTTCTTCTTCAGTCCTCTACCGGAGGAACCGGAAGGTTCAGGGCAGCCAAATGTTCTAAGATGACTTGCCTCGCCGACGACGTTTGAGGGTGGAAGGTGCCGGACCAAGGTGCTTCATTCGGAACACCTTCAGCAGATGTGCAGCAGCAAAGTTGTGCCTGCTGAATGGAACGTCGTGAATAATTCATCTCATTTTCCACTTTTCATTTCATTTGTCGGCGTTGCCCTTCTTCTTCTTCTTCTTCTTTTTCGGGTCGTCTGCTTGAATCCATCCCTTCCTAAGTGGACCAGTTGCAAAAGAATTTTTCACAGAGAATACAGTGGAAGGTAATTATTTTATGTTGACTAAGTCAAAGAGAAAATTAATTGACCTGAGTTAAGGATTTCTTTCGTGCTGCAATTTTTCATTATCGATGCCGTCCAATTCTGAAACGGAGCTAGAAAAAATGTTCAATCATTAAATCAGCATTTTCTTAATAAAAGCACACAGCACTGTAACTGGAGGCAAAATCGGCGAAAGAAATTCTTCCGGCGAACCGGATGAGTCGATTGATCCCAAAGTTCTGGAAAGCACACCGAGCAAAATCAATCGTTCGAAGACAAATTGCTAAACGAGACGGAACGAACACGGTACATAAGGCATATCATCGGGTGAAAGTGGGCTGCTTTTCGCAGTCCAACCGGGACCAGTTATCGGGTTTAAGTTTTTTTCAAACGTTAATTCATCACAAAGAATTTTGATATTGAAAAAAAAACCAGACTCAAATTGATATGATTTTTCTATAATTTTGACAATTTTGACAAATAGGTAATTTTGGCAATTTGGAATTTTCAGATAAAACAAAATCATAATTTGAAAATTTCTAAAGTTAAGACAACATTAAAAATTTAGCATTTGAATAATTTGGACAATTTTGAAAATTTTCGGAATTTTTTGGCAATTCATGACCATTTTTGACAATTTTGAATTTTCGATAAATTTAACGCTACGAAAGAGATCTATTTTAACAGTTTTGACAGATCTTACATTTGTATAATTTTTCACATTGTTGGCACTTTTTTCATTTTATACGTTTTTGACATTTTTGACATGTTTCACACTTTTGAAACTTTTATCATTTTTGATTTATTTTTGCATTTAAGGCATTTTTGACAGTTTTGACAATTTTGACAATTTTGACAATTTTGACAATTTTGACAATTGTGACAATTTTGACAATTTTGACAATTTTGACAATTTTAACAATTTTGATATTTTTGATATTTTTTAGAATTTTTACATTTTTGACATTTTGACGTTTTGAAAATTTTGACAATTTTGACAATTTTGACAATTTTGACAATTTTGACAATTTTGACAATTTTGACAATTTTGACAATTTTGACAATTTTGACAATTTTGACAAATTTGACAATTTTGACAATTTTGACAATTTTGACAATTTTGACAATTTTGACAATTTTGACAATTTTGACAATTTTGACAATTTTGACAATTTTGACAATTTTGACAATTTTGACAATTTTGACAATTTTGACAATTTTGACAATTTTGACAATTTTGACAATTTTGACAATTTTGACAATTTTGACAATTTTGACAATTTTGACAATTTTGACAATTTTGACAATTTTGACAATTTTGACAATTTTGACAATTTTGACAATTTTGACAATTTTAACAATTTTGATATTTTTGACATTTTTTAGAATTTTTACATTTTTGACATTTGGATGTTTTGAAAATTTTGACAATTTTGACAATTTTGACAATTTTGACAATTTTGACAATTTTGACAATTTTGACAATTTTGACAATTTTGACAATTTTGACAATTTTGACAATTTTGACAATTTTGACAATTTTGACAATTTTGACAATTTTGACAATTTTGACAATTTTGACAATTTTGACAATTTTGACAATTTTGACAATTTTGACAATTTTGACAATTTTGACAATTTTGACAATTTTGACAATTTTGACAATTTTGACAATTTTGACAATTTTGACAATTTTGACAATTTTGACAATTTTGACAATTTTGACAATTTTGACAATTTTGACAATTTTGACAATTTTGACAATTTTGACAATTTTGACAATTTTGACAATTTTGACAATTTTGACAATTTTGACAATTTTGACAATATTGACAATTTTGACAATTTGGACAAATTTGACAAGTTTGACAATTTTGACAATTTTGACAATTTTGACAATTTTGACAATTTTGACAATTTTGACAATTTTGACAATTTTGACAATTTTGACAATTTTGACAATTTTGACAATTTTGACAATTTTGACAATTTTAACAATTTTGACAATTTTGACAATTTTGGCAATTTTGACAATTTTGACAATTTTGACAATTTTGACAATTTTGACAATTTTGACAATTTTGACAATTTTGACAATTTTGACAATTTTGACAATTTTGACAATTTTGACAATTTTGACAATTTTGACAATTTTGACAATTTTGACAATTTTGACAATTTTGACAATTTTGACAATTTTGACAATTTTGACAATTTTGACAATTTTGACAATTTTGACAATTTTGACAATTTTGACAATTTTGACAATTTCGGCAATTTTGACAATTTTGACAATTTTGACAATTTTGACAATTTTGACAATTTTGACAATTTTGACAATTTTGACAATTTTGACAATTTTGACAATTTTGACAATTTTGACAATTTTGACAATTTTTACAATTTTGACAATTTTGACATTTTTGACAATTTTGACAATTTTGACAATTTTGACAATTTTGACAATTTTGACAATTTTGACAATTTTGACAATTTTGACAATTTTGACAATTTTGACAATTTTGACAATTTTGACAATTTTGACAATTTTGACAATTTTGACAATTTTGACAATTTTGACAATTTTGACAATTTTGACAATTTTGACAATTTTGACAATTTTGACAATTTTGACAATTTTGACAATTTTGACAATTTTGACAATTTTGACAATTTTGACAATTTTGACAATTTTGACAATTTTGACAATTTTGACAATTTTGACAATTTTGACAATTTTGACAATTTTGACAATTTTGACAATTTTGACAATTTTGACAATTTTGACAATTTTGACAATTTTGACAATTTTGACAATTTTGACAATTTTGACAATTTTGACAATTTTGACAATTTTGACAATTTTGACAATTTTGACAATTCCGACAAATTTGACAAATTTGACAATTTTGACAATTTTGACAATTTTGACAATTTTGACAATTTTGACAATTTTGACAATTTTGACAATTTTGATAATTTTGACAATTTTGACAATTTTGACAATTTTGACAATTTTGACAATTTTGACAATTTTGACAATTTTGACAATTTTGACAATTTGGACAATTTGGACAATTTTGACAATTTTCAAATTTTTTTGGCTATTTATGACAGTTTTTGAAAGAGATCTATTTTGATAATTTGGACAGTTTTACATTTACAATTTTGACAATTTTGACAATTTTGACAATTTTGACAATTTTGACAATTTTGACAATTTTGACAATTTTGACAATTTTGACAATTTTGACAATTTTGACAATTTTGACAATTTTGACAATTTTGACAATTTTGACAATTTTGACAATTTTGACAATTTTGACAATTTTGACAATTTTGACAATTTTGACAATTTTGACAATTTTGGCAATTTTGACAATTTTGACAATTTTGACAATTTTGACAATTTTGACAATTTTGACAATTTTGACAATTTTGACAATTTTGACATTTTTGAAAAATTTGACAATTTTGAACCATTTTAACAATTTTGACAATTTCGACAATTTTGAAAATTTTGACAATTTTGACAATTTTGACAATTTTGACAATTTTGACAATTTTGACAATTTTGACAATTTTGACAATTTTGACAATTTTGACAATTTTGACAATTTTGACAATTTTGACAATTTTGACAATTTTGACAATTTTGACAATTTTGACAATTTTGACAATTTTGACAATTTTGACAATTTTGACAATTTTGACAATTTTGACAATTTTGACAATTTTGACAATTTTGACAATTTTGACAATTTTGACAATTTTGACAATTTTGACAATTTTGACAATTTTGACATTTTTGACATTTTTTACAATTTTGACAATTTTGACAATTTTGACAATTTTGACAATTTTGACAATTTTGACAATTTTGACAATATTGACAATTTTGACAATTTTGACAATTTTGACAATTTTGACAATTTGGACAATTTTGACAATTTTGACAATTTTGACAATTTTGACAATTTTGACAATTTTGACAATTTTGACAATTTTGACAATTTTGACAATTTTGACAATTTTGACAATTTTGACAATTTTGACAATTTTGACAATTTTGACAATTTTGACAATTTTGACAATTTTGACAATTTTGACAATTTTGACAATTTTGACAATTTTGACAATTCCGACAAATTTGACAAATTTGACAAATTTGACAATTTTGACAATTTTGACAATTTTGACAATTTTGACAATTTTGACAATTTTGACAATTTTGACAATTTTGACAATTTTGACAATTTTGACAATTTTGACAATTTTGATAATTTTGACAATTTTGACAATTTTGACAATTTTGACAATTTTGACAATTTTGACAATTTTGACAATTTTGACAATTTTGACAATTTTGACAATTTTGACAATTTTGACAATTTTGACAATTTTGACAATTTTGACAATTTTGACAATTTCGACAAATTTGACAATTTTGACAATTTTGACAATTTTGACAATTTTGACAATTTTGACAATTTTGACAATTTTGACAATTTTGACAATTTTGACAATTTTGACAATTTTGACAATTTTGACAATTTTGACAATTTTGACAATTTTGACAATTTTGACAATTTTGACAATTTTGACAATTTTGACAATTTTGACAATTTTGACATTTCGACATATTCGACATTTTTGACACTTTTGACACTTTTGAAATTTTTGACATTTTTGACATTTTTGACATTTTTGACATTTTTGACATTTTAACCTTTTTGACATTTTTGACATTTTTGACATTTTTGACATTTTTGACATTTTTGACATTTTTGACATTTTTGACATTTTTGACATTTTTGACATTTTTGACATTTTTGACATTTTTGACATTTTTGACATTTTTGACAATTTTGACATTTTTGACATTTTTGACATTTTTGACATTTTTGACATTTTTGACATTTTTGACATTTTTGACATTTTTGACATTTTTGACATTTTTGACATTTTTGACAATTTTGACATCTTACATCATGTCTTTCAACTATTGCAATAACGACCGTCAAAATCAGTTTTAGCTTCGTTTAAATCCACACAGATTGATTTTTTCAACTGCAGGCCACTATTGTCTCTAAAAAGGTTTTCCAGAACGATTGAGTCTCCCTTAGTTCGGAGTGTTTCCCACAGAGACTTCTTTCCATGGTCGGCCAGTCCGGTAAGCGAAGTTTGATTCTTTCTTAGCGAGACGCAGGACTACAGAAAATCTTCCTTCAAAGCCCACGACAAATGGAATCTTTCCCCGATTTCGCTGTCGTCGTCATCGGAGAAGTTTTCCAATGGCTATGAAAAAGTGGCAAAAATTAATCAAATGATGATGTCCCATTCCTCTTTTACTGAAATTTTAGTCGATATTTCTACAGCGAAGGAAAATCGATGGTAAGCTTTGGCAGGTGCAACTGATGGCACCGGAGAGCTTTGCCGGGGATTGGAATAAATGAGTTGCTCCACTGGAGAATGGTCCATTTTATTTAAAAAAATACTGCTTCCCATTGGCTACGAATTTAGGTTCTGAGCGATTAGTGGATTACTTGTTCCTTTATTCTAATCAACCGTGAAATATGGCGGTAGTTTGGAGCAGATTTTTCGAGTTTTGGTCGCGGCAATAGGTAACATTTGAAGTCCATTAATTTTGTCGATAAAATTATTCGTTTTATAATTTTTGGAAAAATGAATAATAAAGAAAATTTTTTGAATTTTCAAGCATCTGTCATGTCCATAAGCTCTTCACATTCAGGGGATAGTTTGGGGATTTTTATTGTGTCACGTTTCAAATTTAGAACCCGTGTTTTCCATGTTCCAAATCCTTCAGTATAATGGACGCTATCGAACCTTCATAGATGTAGCATGCCATTGATCATTTCGGAAATTGCTCTTCCCCGGCAAAGGAGAAATCTTGTCATTCATCGTTCTCGTAGCAAAATCCTCGCAAACCCAACGAGGTCAGCACCTCGTATAAAGAAAAGGATCTGAGCTTTTTAAGGAACCTCCTTTCCGAAAAGACTCAGCTGGCGATTCATCTCCCTATCCTACCTCTTTTTACGTTTTCTTCGTATTCGAAACCCGGAAAAGGTCTTTCTCTGAACGAAATCCACTCACTCGGTCCCCGAAATCCAACCAATCTATCATCATTTTCTCCACATTTAATCCCACCTTACATGATGTGCTATTTTCCCCTTCACATATGCTAAATTTGGGAATTCCTTTTGTAACATCAATTTTATTAGATGTCCGCTTCAGCCGGGATTTGTGCTATCAGTTCCGAACCATATGCTACTGAATCTTTAACTTCCTCCTTCCCCAATCATTTTTCACACTACCCTCGCCATTTCAAACTTCGAATGGACCACGCCTGTTTTCAATGAACCAACTTATCAAAGAGCGCAAAGAAAAGCAATTTCATATAAGGACGACGAGGCAGACAATCGGAAAGTCATCTTCGAGCATCACGTGACTCGATTGAGGGCAAAGAGGCTGAAGTGAGGTATCGAAAAAACATTGTTTCCCTCTATGTTTCAGCCCGTTGTTGGAATCGAGAAATGATGATTCATAACCCTTTTTTCCTCTTGGATCCGCATCCCTCACTCAAATCAGAGGGAAGGAATGATGCAATCGAATAGAGGGATGGGGGATGTTGGGAGGTTGAGATTCAAATTACAGCTATTTATCACACCCAATTGGCACAAATGGGTAAACCGAGGATAAGCGGAAACAACAGTTCAGGAAGCCATTCGTGTTTTTGAAATGCTGCCAACACTAATTTAGCAATTGATTGTTGCCGAATATTGATACCATTAATAACAATGGCGCCTCGATTGATGTTGTTTATTGCTAGCCAATTACTAGCAGTTTGCATCGTTTGGATCTTGTTTCAGTGAAAAATAATTTGAGGTTTGAAATTTCAAGATCCGTCTCCGAATTTCAGATTGCGATTGATTCCGATTTCAGATTTCAGATTCAGATTTCAGCTTCAGATTTCAGATCCAGATTTCAGATTCAAATTTCAGATTTTTTTTTGTTTTTTTTTTAAATTTATTTTGTTTTTATTCAAGTTTCAGATTCAGATTTCAGATTCAGATTTCAGATTCAGATTTCAGATTCAGATTTCAGATTCAGATTTCAGATTCAGATTTCAGATTCAGATTTCAGATTCAGATTTCAGATTCAGATTTCAGATTCAGATTTCAGATTCAGATTTCAGATTCAGATTTCAGATTCAGATTTCAGATTCAGATTTCAGATTCAGATTTCAGATTCAGATTTCAGATTCAGATTTCAGATTCAGATTTCAGATTCAGATTTCAGATTCAGATTTCAGATTCAGATTTCAGATTCAGATTTCAGATTCAGATTTCAGATTCAGATTTCAGATTCAGATTTCAGATTCAGATTTCAGATTCAGATTTCAGATTCAGATTTCAGATTCAGATTTCAGATTCAGATTTCAGATTCAGATTTCAGATTCAGATTTCAGATTCAGATTTCAGATTCAGATTTCAGATTCAGATTCAGATTTCAGATTTCAGATTCAGATTTCAGATTCAGATTTCAGATTCAGATTTCAGATTCAGATTTCAGATTCAGATTTCAGATTCAGATTTCAGATTCAGATTTCAGATTCAGATTTCAGATTCAGATTTCAGATTCAGATTTCAGATTCAGATTTCAGATTCAGATTTCAGATTCAGATTTCAGATTCAGATTTCAGATTCAGATTTCAGATTCAGATTTCAGATTCAGATTTCAGATTCAGATTTCAGATTCAGATTTCAGATTCAGATTTCAGATTCAGATTTCAGATTTCAGATTCAGATTTCAGATTTCAGATTCAGATTTCAGATTCAGATTTCAGATTCAGATTTCAGATTCAGATTTCAGATTCAGATTTCAGATTCAGATTTCAGATTCAGATTTCAGATTCAGATTTCAGATTCAGATTTCAGATTCAGATTTCAGATTCAGATTTCAGATTCAGATTTCAGATTCAGATTTCAGATTCAGATTTCAGATTCAGATTTCAGATTCAGATTTCAGATTCAGATTTCAGATTCAGATTTCAGATTCAGATTTCAGATTCAGATTTCAGATTCAGATTTCAGATTCAGATTTCAGATTCAGATTTCAGATTCAGATTTCAGATTCAGATTTCAGATTCAGATTTCAGATTCAGATTTCAGATTCAGATTTCAGATTCAGATTTCAGATTCAGATTTCAGATTCAGATTTCAGATTCAGATTTCAGATTCAGATTTCAGCTTTCAGATTCAGATTTCAGATTCCGATTTTAGATTCAGATTTCAGATTCAGATTTCAGATTCAGATTTCAGATTCAGATTTCAGATTCAGATTTCAGATTCAGATTTCAGATTCAGATTTCAGATTCAGATTTCAGATTCAGATTTCAGATTCAGATTTCAGATTCAGATTTCAGATTCAGATTTCAGATTCAGATTTCAGATTCAGATTTCAGATTCAGATTTCAGATTCAGATTTCAGATTCAGATTTCAGATTCAGATTTCAGATTCAGATTTCAGATTCAGATTTCAGATTCAGATTTCAGATTCAGATTTCAGATTCAGATTTCAGATTCAGATTTCAGATTCAGATTTCAGATTCAGATTTCAGATTCAGATTTCAGATTCAGATTTCAGATTCAGATTTCAGATTCAGATTTCAGATTCAGATTTCAGATTCAGATTTCAGATTCAGATTTCAGATTCAGATTCAGATTTCAGATTTCAGATTCAGATTTCAGATTCAGATTTCAGATTCAGATTTCAGATTCAGATTTCAGATTCAGATTTCAGATTCAGATTTCAGATTCAGATTTCAGATTCAGATTTCAGATTCAGATTTCAGATTCAGATTTCAGATTCAGATTTCAGATTCAGATTTCAGATTCAGATTTCAGATTCAGATTTCAGATTCAGATTTCAGATTCAGATTTCAGATTCAGATTTCAGATTCAGATTTCAGATTCAGATTTCAGATTCAGATTTCAGATTCAGATTTCAGATTCAGATTTCAGATTCAGATTTCAGATTCAGATTTCAGATTCAGATTTCAGATTCAGATTTCAGATTCAGATTTCAGATTCAGATTTCAGATTCAGATTTCAGATTCAGATTTCAGATTCAGATTTCAGATTCAGATTTCAGATTCAGATTTCAGATTCAGATTTCAGATTCAGATTTCAGATTCAGATTTCAGATTCAGATTTCAGATTCAGATTTCAGATTCAGATTTCAGATTCAGATTTCAGATTCAGATTTCAGATTCAGATTTCAGATTCAGATTTCAGATTCAGATTTCAGATTCAGACTTCAGATTCAGATTTCAGATTCAGATTTCAGATTCAGATTTCAGATTCAGATTTCAGATTCAGATTTCAGATTCAGATTTCAGATTCAGATTTCAGATTCAGATTTCAGATTCAGATTTCAGATTCAGATTTCAGATTCAGATTTCAGATTCAGATTTCAGATTCAGATTTCAGATTCAGATTTCAGATTCAGATTTCAGATTCAGATTTCAGATTCAGATTTCAGATTCAGATTTCAGATTCAAATTTCAGATTCAGATTTCAGATTCAGATTTCAGATTCAGATTTCAGATTCAGATTTCAGATTCAGATTTCAGATTCAGATTTCAGATTCAGATTTCAGATTCAGATTTCAGATTCAGATTTCAGATTCAGATTTCAGATTCAGATTTCAGATTCAGATTTCAGATTCAGATTTCAGATTCAGATTTCAGATTCAGATTTCAGATTCAGATTTCAGATTCAGATTTCAGATTCAGATTTCAGATTCAGATTTCAGATTCAGATTTCAGATTCAGATTTCAGATTCAGATTTCAGATTCAGATTTCAGATTCAGATTTCAGATTCAGATTTCAGATTCAGATTTCAGATTCAGATTTCAGCTTTCAGATTCAGATTTCAGATTTCAGATTCAGATTTCAGCTTTCAGATTCAGATTTCAGATTCCGATTTTAGATTCAGATTTCAGATTCAGATTTCAGATTCAGATTTCAGATTCAGATTTCAGATTCAGATTTCAGATTCAGATTTCAGATTCAGATTTCAGATTCAGATTTCAGATTCAGATTTCAGATTCAGATTTCAGATTCAGATTTCAGATTCAGATTTTAGATTCAGATTTCAGATTCAGATTTCAGATTCAGATTTCTGTTTTAGATTCAATTGCTAATAGTCTTAAACAAAAAAAAAACCAAACCAAATAAAAACGACCATATTCGGAAATCACGCTGCTCCAAGATCCTGGCAAAAAAATATTTACATGCCCATCATATCGATAAACAAAACCTTAATAATTCTTAAATAAGTGCCCCATTAGCACTTCGTTAAAGGCCGGCAGTCGTTAAAGAACTACAATCAATCATCGGCTATTGGCCATTTAGCTGGGGGTACCCATTCAATCCGGAAAATGTCCATCAAAATCTACACCTCCACAGGACCAAGCCGAAATCAGCCGGTATTCGTTTATTTTTTTTGCTGATAACAATCATTATGATTATTGTGTACAATAAAATGAAAACAGCTTCCCGGAAAAAAAAGAAAAAAATCGATTTTCTTTCCCAGCTTTCGCCCAATTTTCCAGCTGAATTAGTTCCGAAGACCACCCGCCTGGAAAACCAAGGGGGACCGATTCAAATAACATGTCACAATAATGGCGCGAATGAGTTATGAGTGAGCGCCATCATATAAAACGCGGTATGTAAATCAAACCGCGATTTGGAAACCAGCTGAAGCTCACGTGTTTGGGGCGGAATTGGGGCTGTTCGAATTGGAACGGGTTGGTTGTTTTTTCCCTCCCTCCTCTACGGTTGTCATATTTCCGTTTTTATTTATTTCCTTTGGTTGTGCCGGTGGAAAATAGAAAGAAAAAGGTGAAAAAGTATGGTGTATTTTTTCCTTGTTGTGGAGCCGTGTGACGGAGAAATGCAATAACCATCTGTCATAATACTCTCTGAATTAATTTCAGATGTCATTTTTCTCGTCGAGTCCCTCTCTCTTTCCTGCTTTCCTCCTTGCGGGATGAGAATTGGCGGTTCATGGTGAGAAACCTGAAGCTTGCTCACGATAGACAACAGAGAGACGCTGCAAAATTACCACGCTATCAATTATGCAGCCACGTTTGGTCTATGAAAATTTAAAAATGAGCAGTAAATTCGAAATGCATATTCTTTGTCACTCCGGATAAAATGGATGGAACGAGCGCTTTGCATTAAAAGGTTTTTGTTTGTCTTCATGCAAATTTAAGGATCTAAATTGGACAATTGAGTCGAAACAATTTTCTTTCCTGATAACTATTTTTCAGTTAAGCTCAAAGTAGCTCTAGCGCTTATTCAAATGTGGTTCCAGCTCTTTAGTTATGTACAATATCGACAAGAGAAGGATGGAAGTTTAGGGAGTTTTTTTTATAGAATTAAGTTTCAAGAGTCAGAATCAGATTTCAGATTCAGTTTCAGATTTCAGATTCAGAATTAAAATTCAGACTTCAGATTCTGATTTCAGATTCAGGATTCAGATTCAGAAATCAGATTCAGAACTCAGATTTAGAATTCAGATTCAGATTTCAGATTCAGATTTCAGATTCAGATTTCAGATTCAGATTTCAGATTCAGATTTCAGGTTTCAGATTTCAGATTTCCGAATTCAGATACCAAATACAGAACTCAGATTCAGAATTCAGATTCAGATTTCGGATTCAGATTTCAGATTCAGATTTCAGATTCAGATTTCAGATTCAGATTTCAGATTCAGATTTCAGATTCAGATTTCAGATTCAGATTTCAGATTCAGATTTCAGATTCAGATTTCAGATTCAGATTTCAGATTCAGATTTCAGATTCAGATTTCAGATTCAGATTTCAGATTCAGATTTCAGATTCAGATTTCAGATTCAGATTTCAGATTCAGATTTCAGATTCAGATTTCAGATTCAGATTTCAGATTCAGATTTCAGATTCAGATTTCAGATTCAGATTTCAGATTCAGATTTCAGATTCAGATTTCAGATTCAGATTTCAGATTCAGATTTCAGACTCAGATTTCAGATTCAGATTTCAGATTCAGATTTCAGATTCAGATTTCAGATTCAGATTTCAGATTCAGATTTCAGATTCAGATTTCAGATTCAGATTTCAGATTCAGATTTCAGATTCAGATTTCAGATTCAGATTTCAGATTCAGATTTCAGATTCAGATTTCAGATTCAGATTTCAGATTCAAATTTCAGATTCAGATTTCAGATTCAGATTTCAGATTCAGATTTCAGATTCAGATTTCAGATTCAGATTTCAGATTCAGATTTCAGATTCAGATTTCAGATTCAGATTTCAGATTCAGATTTCAGATTCAGATTCAGATTTCAGATTCAGATTTCAGATTCAGAATTCAGATTCAGATTTCAGATTCAGATTTCAGATTCAGATTTCAGATTCAGATTTCAGATTCAGATTTCAGATTCGATTTCAGATTCAGATTTCAGATTCAGATTTCAGATTCAGATTTCAGATTCAGATTTCAGATTCAGATTTCAGATTCAGATTTCAGATTCAGATTTCAGATTCAGATTTCAGATTCAGATTTCAGATTCAGATTTCAGATTCAGATTTCAGATTCAGATTTCAGATTCAGATTTCAGATTCAGATTTCAGATTCAGATTTCAGATTCAGATTTCAGATTCAGATTTCAGATTCAGATTTCAGATTCAGATTTCAGATTCAGATTTCAGATTCAGATTTCAGATTCAGATTTCAGATTCAGATTTCAGATTCAGATTTCAGATTCAGATTTCAGATTCAGATTTCAGATTCAGATTTCAGATTCAGATTTCAGATTCAGATTTCAGATTCAGATTTCAGATTCAGATTTCAGATTCAGATTTCAGATTCAGATTTCAGATTCAGATTTCAGATTCAGATTTCAGATTCAGATTTCAGATTCAGATTTCAGATTCAGATTTCAGATTCAGATTTCAGATTCAGATTTCAGATTCAGATTTCAGATTCAGATTTCAGATTCAGATTTCAGATTCAGATTTCAGATTCAGATTTCAGATTCAGATTTCAGATTCAGATTTCAGATTCAGATTTCAGATTCAGATTTCAGATTCAGATTTCAGATTCATATTTCAGATTCAGATTTCAGATTCAGATTTCAGATTCAGATTTCAGATTCAGATTTCAGATTCAGATTTCAGATTCAGATTTCAGATTCAGATTTCAGATTTAGATTTCAGATTCAGATTTCAGATTCAGATTTCAGATTCAGATTTCAGATTTCAGATTCAGATTTCAGATTCAGATTTCAGATTCAGAATTCGGATTCAGATTTCAGATTCAGATTTCAGATTCAGATTTCAGATTCAGATTTCAGATTCAGATTCAGATGTCAAATGTAGATCTCTGGTTCAGTGTATATTCTGTGTGCGAACAAAAAAAACGTTAATTACAATCGGTTTGTTGATTTGTACTCTATCAATTAATTCTCTCTTTATGAGTTCAACAGCTTTTTAATTTGTATGCAGACTACATGTTATTCTTTTTCGTTCTACTACTTTCCCAATCAAGACCAACCTTTCAACGGAACATTCATTTGACGGTCCATCAACCTCACTCCACGCTGCTTCGAATTTCTGAAGCATTCACTTTGTTTGGTTGAAATGAAAATCATTCGCCTCCCACCTTCGCCTCTAATTAGACATTCACAGAACTGCCAAAATAAAAACACAAACGACGAAAACGTGAGAAATTGCTTCATTAAATTCAACAGCTGGAATAATGGGCGAATAATTTTCTCGGGACCCTGGAACCCAGCAAAAAAATAAAGGGAATCCACCATTCAGAAGCAAGCGTAAAACACACATCGGAACAGTTACAGTTGTTACTTCAGTCAGCGCCTACACCTCATATGGACCGAAATGCTTCCGAAACCGAGGAACGTGAGCAAATTTCCCGCTTAACCAACAGCAAAACTTTCTGCTGCCCCGGTTCGCCCGGGGATCGAGGTTGGATCAGTTTTTATTTTTTTATTCATTCTTTTTTTTTCGAGAGAGTAGGGTACCCACATGCCAGCATGGAGTAGCAGCTAAGTTTCCGTGAAGTATACGGTTAACCGCATTTACTATAACTACTATCGTTCTTACTCTATGGAGCCACCTTCAGCCAACAGCCAGAACCAATGCTACTCGGCGAGGAGCTTTCCAATGCTTGTTTCAGGTATTTGCAAACCGGTAGAAGAATCGGAGAAACGATGCTGATATGTTTGTTAAAGTATGTGCTTCAGTGGCAGTGGAAACGGAAAAGCGAAAACCACTTTTTTCCTAAGGTCCCTTGAAAGCAGAGCAGTTTCGGATTGAGGAAAAGAATTGTAGAAACAAAACTGCATAACACAGAACCAAGTATTTTATTCATTACCACTTAAACTGATCTACTTCTTATCGTAAACAGACTTAGATGTTTCGAATTCGATAAATCAATTTTTTTTGTATAAAAAAGGGAAAGTTCCGCGGCTGCGTTTATTGACCGCAAAGAGCAAACGTGACACTCTAGCGAAAATTTACGAAAATTTCGAGGAAAAAGTTTAACGTGCTAGCCGTTTTCTAATACCTTGATTATAGCTTCCAAAATGTGGTTTTATCACTTTATGACGGTCGCCATTAAAAAAATTTGTCTCGTTTTTTACTCTTAGTTGAACCTCTTCCAGTTGTACAAGAGAAACTCTCCTTCCTCTATGAATGTAGAAGGAAACATATGTAGAAGAACTAACCCACTACACGAGTCCAATTCGTTTGTATCAGAATGTGTACCACTTTGGCCTGACGTTCCACACAGAGTAACCGACCAGAAAATGAAGCAAATCTCTATCGGTGTAAGGACAGGAAAACAAATTTATGAAAAAAGCTCAGCAGGTAGCACACAATATGTCGAGGCACTTATGAAAAGTGTCTCCCACTTATCATATCATGGATATCGAATTTCTTGGATTTTTTATGCGTATAAAAAATCGCAATAAAGAAAAAAAGACGATGAAACAATCCCGAATAAGCAATAAAAGCAAAAAACTCAATGAAAATCTTAATCGTCAAAAGTGAAAGAAGTCAACAAAAGTCAACAAAAGTAAAAAAAAAGTCAACAAAAGTCAACAAAAGTCAGCAAAATTCAAAGAAGTCGACACAAGTCAACAAAAGTAAAAAAAAGTCGACACAAATCAACAAAAGTCAACAAAAGTTAACAAAAGTCAACAAAAGTCAACAAAAGTAAACAAAAGTCAACAAAAGAAAAAAAAAGTCAATAAAAGTAAAAAAAAAGTCAACAAAAGTCAACAAAAAAAAAAAAAGCCAACAAAAGTCAACAAAAGTTGACAAAAGTAAACAAAAGACAACCAAAGTCAAAAAAAGTCAATAAAAGTCAACAAAACTCAACCAAAGTCAACAAAAGTCAACAAAAGTCAACAAAAGTCAAATTAAGTCGACAAAAGTAAAAAAAAGTCAACAAAAGTCAACCAAAGAACACAAAAGTAAAAAAAGTCGACAAAAATCAACAAATGTCAACAAAAGTCAACAAAAGTCAACAAAAGTCAACAAAAGTCAACAAAAGTCAAAAAAAGTCAACAAAAGTCAACAAAAGTCAATAAAAGTCAACAAAAGTCAACAAAAGTCAACAAAAGTCAACGAAAGTCAACAAAAGGACAGCAAAAATTAACAAAAGTCAACAAAAAGTCAACAAAAGTGAACAAAGGTGAACAAAAAACAACAAAAGTAAAAAAAAGTCAACAAAAGTCAACGAAAATCAACAAAAGTCAACAAAAGTCAACAAAGGTCAACAAAAGTCAACAAAAGTAAAAAAAAGTCAAAAAAAATTAAACGAAAGTCAACAAAAGTCAACAAAAGTCAACAAAAGTCAACAAAAGTCAACAAAAGTCAACAAAAGTCGACACAAGTCAACAAAAGTCAAAAAAGGTCAACAAAGGTCAACAAAAGTCAACAAAAGTCGACAAAAGTCAAATTAATTCGACAAAACTCAAAAAAAGTCAACAAAAGTCAACCAAAGACAACAAAAGTAAAAAAAGTCGACAAAAATCAACAAATGTCAACAAATGTCAACAAAAGTCAACAAAAGTCAACAAAAGTCAACAAAAGTCAACAAAAGTCAACAAAAGTCAACAAAAGTCAACAAAAATCAACAAAAGTTGACAAAAGTCAACGAAAATCAACAGAAGTCAACGAAAGTCAACAAAAGTCAACAAAAGTCAACAAAAGTCAACAAAAGTTAACAAAAACCAACAATAGTGAACAAAAGTAAAAAAAGTCAACAAAAGTCAACAAAAATCAACAAAAGTCAACAAAAGTCATTAAAAGTTAACAATGGTCAACAAAAGTCAACAAAAGCCAGAAAAAAGTCGCCAAAAGTCAACAAAAGACAGCAAAAGTCAACAAAAGTCAACTAAAATCAATAAAAGTCAACAAAAGTCAACATAAATAAAAAAAAGTCGACAAAAGTCTACAAAAGTCAACAAAAGTCAACAAAAGTCAACAAAAGTCAACAAAAGTCAACAAAAGTCAACAAAAGTCAACAAAAGTCAACAAAAGTCAACAAAAGTCAACAAAAGTCAACAAAAATCAACAAAAGTCAATAAAAGTCAATAAAAGTCAACAAAAGTCAACAAAAGTCGACAAAAGTCAACAAAAGTCAACAAAAGTCAACAAGAGTCAACAAAAGTCAACAAAAGTCAACGAAAATCAAAAAAAGTCAATAAAAGTCAACAAAAGTCAACAAAAGTCAACAAAAGTCGACAAAAGTCTACAAAAGTCAACAAAAGTCAACAAAAGTCAACAAAAGTCAACAAAAGTCAACAAAAATCAACAAAAGTCAATAAAAGTCAATAAAAGTCAACAAAAGTCAACAAAAGTCGACAAAAGTCAACAAAAGTCAACAAAAGTCAACAAGAGTCAACAAAAGTCAACAAAAGTCAACGAAAATCAAAAAAAGTCAATAAAAGTCAACAAAAGTCAACAAAAATCAACAAAAGTCGACAAAAGTCTACAAAAGTCAACAAAAGTCAACAAAAGTCAACAAAAGTCAACAAAAGTCAACAAAAGTCAACAAAAGTCAACAAAAATCAACAAAAGTCAATAAAAGTCAATAAAAGTCAACAAAAGTCAACAAAAGTCGACAAAAGTCAACAAAAGTCAACAAAAGTCGACAAAAGTCAACAAAAGTCAACAAAAGTCAACAAGAGTCAACAAAAGTCAACAAAAGTCAACGAAAATCAAAAAAAGTCAATAAAAGTCAACATAAGTCAACAAAAGTCGACAAAAGTCAACAAAAGTCAACAAAAGGCAACAAAAGTCAACAAATGTCAACAAAAGTCAACAGAAATAAAAAAAGTCAACAAAAGTAAAAAAAGTCAATAAAAGTCAACAAAAGTTGACAAAAGTCAACAAAAGTCAAAAGTCAAGAGTCAAGATTCAAGAGTCAAGAGTCAAGAGTCAAAAGTCAAGAATCAATATTCAAGAGTCAAGAGTCAAGAGTCAAGAGTCAAGAGTCAAGAGTCGAAAATCAAGAATCAATATTCAAGAGTCAAGAGTCAAAAGTCAAGCGTCAAGAGAAGAGTCAGGGGTCAAGAGTCAAGAGTCAAGGGTCAAGAGTCAAGAGTCAAGAGTCAAGAGTCAAGAGTCAAGAGTCAAGAGTCAAGAGTCAAGAGTCAAGAGTCAAGAGTCAAGAGTCAAGAGTCAAGAGTCAAGAGTCAAGAGTCAAGAGTCAAGAGTCAAGAGTCAAGAGTCAAGAGTCAAGAGTCAAGAGTCAAGAATCAAGAGTCAAGAATCAAGAGTCAAGAGTCAAGAGTCAAGAGTCAAGATTCAAGAGTCAAAAGTAAAGAGTCAAGAGTCAAGAGTCCAGAGTCCAGAGTCAAGAGTCAAGAGTCAAGAGTCAAGAGTCAAGAATCATGAGTCAAGAGTCAAGAGTCAAGAGTCAAGAGTCAATAGTCAAGAGTCAAGAGTCAAGAGTCAAGAGTCAAGAGTCAAGAGTCAAGAGTCAAGAGTCAAGAGTCAAGAGTCAAGAGTCAAGAGTCAAGAGTCAAGAGTCAAGAGTCAAGAGTCAAGAGTCAAGAGTCAAGAGTCAAGAGTCAAGAGTCAAGAGTCAAGAGGCAAGAGTCAGGAGTAAAGAGTCAAGTGTCAAGAGTCAAGCGTCAAGAGAAGAGTCAGGGGTCAAGAGTCAAGAGTCAAGAGTCAAGAGTCAAGAACAAAAGTAAAGAGTCAAGAGTCAAGAGTCAAGAGTCAAAAGTCAAGAATCAATATTCAAGAGTCAAGAGTCAAGAGTCAAGAGTCAAGCTTCCCGAGAAGAGTCAGGGGTCAAGAGTCAAGAGTCAAGAGTCTGAGGTCAAGAGTCAAGAGTGAAGAGTCAAGAACAAAAGTAAAGAGTCAAGAGTCAAGAGTCAAGAGTCAAGAGTCAAGAGTCAAGAGTCAAGAGTCAAGAGTCAAGAGTCAAGAGTCAAGAGTCAAGAGTCAAGAGTCAAGAGTCAAGAGTCAAGAGTCAAGAGTCAAGAGTCAAGAGTCAGGAGTCAAGAGTCCAGAGTCAAGAGTCAAGCGTCAAGAGAAGAGTCAGGGGTCAAGAGTCAAGAGTCAAGAGTCAAGAGTCAAGAGTCTGAGGTCAAGAGTCAAGAGTCAAGAACAAAAGTAAAGAGTCCAGAGTCAAGAGTCAAGAGTCAAGAGTCAAAAGTCAAGAATGAAGAGTCAAGAGTCAAAAGTCACGAGTCAAAAGTCAAGAGTCAAGTGTCAAGTGTCAAGTGTCAAGAGTCAAGTGTCAAGTGTCAAGTGTCAAGAGTCAAAAGTCAAGAGTCAAGAGTCAAGAGTCAAGAGTCAAGAGTCAAGAGTCAAGAGTCAAGAGTCAAGAGTCAAGAGTCAAGAGTCAAGAGTCAAGAGTCAAGAGTCAAGCGTCAAGAGAAGAGTCAGGGGTCAAGAGTCAAGAGTCAAGAGTCTGAGGTCAAGAGTCTGAGGTCAAGAGTCAAGAGTCAAGAGTCAAAAGTCAAGCGTCAAGAGAAGAGTCAGGGGTCAATAGTCAAGAGTCAAGGGTCAAGAGTCAAGAGTCAAGAGTCAAGAGTCAAGAGTCAAGAGTCAAGAGTCAAGAGTCAAGAGTCAAGAGTCAAGAGTCAAGAGTCAAGAGTCAAGAGTCTAGAGTAAAGAGTCAAGAGTCAAAAGTCAAGAATCAATATTCAAGAGTCAAGAGTCAAGAGTCAAGAGTCAAGCGTCAAGAGAAGAGTCAAGAGTCAAGAATCAAGAGTTCAGAATAAAGAGTCAAGAGTCAAGAGTCAAGAATCAAGAATGAAGAGTCAAGAGTCAAAAGTCACGAGTCAAAAGTCAAGAGTCAAGTGTCAAGTGTCAAGTGTCAAGAGTCAAGAGTCAAGAGTCAAGAGTCAAGAGTCAAGAGTCAAGAGTCAAGAGTCAAGAGTCAAGAGTCAAGAGTTGAAAGTCAAGAATCAAGGGTCAAGAGTCAAGAGTCAAGAGTTAAGAGTCAAGAGTCAAGAGTCAAGAGTCAAGAGTCAAGAGTCAAGAGTCAAGAGTCAAGAGTCAAGAGTCAAGAGTCAAGCGTCAAGAGAAGAGTCAGGGGTCAAGAGTCAAGAGTCAAGAGTCTGAGGTCAAGAGTCAAGAGTCAAGAGTCAAAAGTCAAGCGTCAAGAGAAGAGTCAGGGGTCAATAGTCAAGAGTCAAGGGTCAAGAGTCAAGAGTCAAGTGTCAAGTGTCAAGTGTCAAGAGTCAAGAGTCAAGAGTCAAGAGTCAAGAGTCAAGAGTCAAGAGTCAAGAGTCAAGAGTCAAGAGTCAAGAGTCAAGAGTTGAAAGTCAAGAATCAAGGGTCAAGAGTCAAGAGTCAAGAGTTAAGAGTCAAGAGTCATGAGTTCTGGATTATGAGTCAAGAATCAATAGTCTAGAGTCAAGAATTAGGAGTCAAGAGTGAAGGGTAAAGAGATCTGAATTTAGAGTCAAGAGTCAAAAGTCAAGAATCAAGATTCAAGGGTCAAAAGTCAAGAGCCGAGATTTGTCGAAAATCAGATGTCGAGAACCTTGAGTCAATGTTTTGAATTAAGAATAAAAATTTAGAATCGAAAGTTAAGAATTGCTGCATGTCGATCACCAATTGTCAACTTTTAAAGAAATATGTTAAGAAAAGCGATTTTGAAACAGTTGAAACGTTTGTTGTGCCATTGGTCAACAATTGACAAACTTTCATTACCATTCCTCGGAACTTCCCCAAAAGGTAACATATGGCGCCACCCAGCGATTCACATATTGTTATTTCTTATTCTCGGCTCATGCATATATGCAAAGACCCAATAGCAGCGCTTCCTCGGTCAAGAAATATCTGATTCCGGAGAAAATCGCTGATGTTTCATGTTGTTCTTTCTATTCGAACCGATTCAGTGGAACAGCAACATTTTGCGGAATCGATGTGAAGAAAGTTCATAACCGGTTATGCTTTCGAATTGTCTGTATTTTCTTGATGATTCTTGGAACCAAGGCGAACATTTCGGGCAAATGTGTTATCCTTTCTTGATACTTTTTCTTGAGTTCATATTTCGGCTTCCACAAAAACGAAAACCCAAACAGCACAAGTTTGGAGCGGTTCGTTACTTGCATCTGGGTGTTTTCTTTCCTCATCTACATACCGAGGATTCCGAGCATTCGAGATGGGTAAGGATTATTTTGAGGTGAAAACGGACAAGCTCTTCCAAGTACTCCGGTTTCTGGGCGGTTGACTCGGAAGGAAGCAAGCAACCAAGACATTGATGATGCCATAAAAGGCATGTTCAGCATTTGCTTCCAATTTTGCTAGTTGCAAACACAAGACGAGACCGGTGGCGGCGCAGAAAATGTAAGGGACATGAAGATATTTGTAAATCATTCATATTATTACTTTCGTATTATTGAGATCCTTGCAGCAGAATGGCAAACATAATTTCAACCCGGCAGCCAGTTACATACATACCTTCGATTGGTGATGACAAATTGTTTTTGCTGGAATGTTTTTATCTCTTTCCACATCGAATTTATTACGAGAATGATCTGAAATATTTCAATTCAATAAATGGAACCATATGATACGGATTATTTTCCTAGGAAATGTTTAGTGTCAACTAGTTTTTTGCCCGAAACTAATTCTAGCAATTAAGGAATCAAATCAATTTGTGTTTAAGTTGACATCTCTGTTTGGAGTCGAATTTTGGGAGGTATGATGGGTAGGAAACATTTGCATTAATTAGAAGACCAACAGGAAAGTTGTCTTCAGTCTCCATGAAGATTTCCAAACGCAGAAAATGTAAGAGAAGTTTTTTTCGAAAAAGATTCTCAAGGCGCCAAGTTTCAAACGATGATAAACCTTTCGATACACTAGAAAGTCTTGAAAATAAGCACATAAACTGACGGGTACATGCCAATTGCTCTCGTCTTCTTGCTCAAAGACACGTGACCCAACGTCTTAACATTCACGTTCAAGGGTGGTGTTCATAAATATCCCCGCACCTTGAACCTCCATTAACCCGTGGCACCTTCAGTTGATACGAGTCCCAGGGAAAAACATCCAGCTCAAATGGACCCCAAACTTAAGATCCACCCTTTTCCCGCCAACAACTCAGGAAAAGCATCATCATCAAAAGCTCATTTCAACCGGGGGCTTAGAATGAACCTGTGCCGGTATGTGCCCATTATACTTTCCAGATTCTCGCTCGTTCCAACTCAGCCAGGCAAGAAAACCGGAAGCCAAAAACGGCCAAGATTCTGAACCCAAGACACGACACACACACAGTCCATGATGGGGCAATAAATCGAAACGAAAGCGAACCAAGTCACGAACCACTGCTCAATAATTAAATTTCTGACACTTGTTTCAGCTTTTTGATTGTGCGGACGTGCCTCATCGGGGTTACGGGTTTTTTTCGCACTCCAGTTTCGTTTTCTCCCGACCGGCTGGCAGTTGGCAGTTAATTTTCACCGGGTCCAGCGAAAAATGAAACCAGACATTTCCGGGAGCCAAACGGAAGTGGCACGAAGGGCAGTGCCATTCCGACGAAGAAAGGCTGCATGTTTTTTTTTTGAGAAAGAAAGGAACAATTTAGAGGGTATCAGTGAAGATGAGTTTCTTGAACTAGGCTTTCCTCTAATTGGTAACATCTTAAGAAAGAGTGCTTGTGTCATTGTGAATAAAGAGCGCTTCGTGATGAAACTTGACCAAGTTTTGAAATAATGTTTGAATTGAGGATACAAAATGTTTCAACACAGTCATTGTTGCTTAAGTAATTGAACAAAATTGCCGGACTAGACCAACATAGAAGAAAAAAATACAAATAAACTATCATCTCCGAAAAGTCAAAAGTTTCTTCAACTGTTGACCAAGTTTTTTATTTACGAGAACTTAGAATAGAATCCTTATAGAATCCTGTACAAAATGGTTTCACTTCGACAGACATCTTACCGCATCATCAAGCCTTCTGATTGCCAGTTATACTGCCGCATCCAATCTACAAAACTACCGATCTATACGGGTGCTTCTAGAACACGGACATCCATTTGAAAAAAAAAATCAGGGTGAGAATCAGTACCACCAGGCTCAACATTACGATGAGAGTTGAGATTAGAATCAGAATCGGAATCAGGCTTTGATTTTGAATAGTGGTCAGGAAATGAAATAGGGTTAGGATGAGAATCAGGATGAAGATCTTGATAAGATTCAAATGCGGATCAGGATGGCACAAGCTCAAGGAAAAGGGTCGCGTTGCGTAAGTTTCCAGCATTTCCTCATGTGGCAAGGAAGACTAACTTGTGACTTCCCAACAGGGCCCTTTCTTTTTATCTGCTTCAATCATCATCTGCAAGACTTTGATATCCGGGCACGAGTTCCCCGGGTAGCTACATCCAAACAAGTCTGGCCATAATTTGTTCATCGTTTCGTTTTGGTTCTACGAATCTGGTGATCGCGATGGAAATCCGAGAGGGGATCGCCTCCACGGCGCGAAATCAACGACAGTTCCACAACAATAGCCGGATTGACGGAATCGGACACCACGTGTGTGGCAAAGCAGTGTCCGGAAGAGGCGCTGTCAGCTCGACAGGCGCTTCAGAATCGAGTGCTACGACCGCCAGCACTAGCTACGTACAAGCGAGCCGCGACAAGGTGGCGTGTGGCAAACAGTATTCGAAAAAGGCGCTGTCAGCTCAACAGGCGTTTCAGGATCGAGTGCTACGACCGGCAGCTCTAACTACGCGCAAGCGAGACGCGACAAGGTTGCGTGGGGTAAACCAGTGTCCGGAAGAGGTGCTTCAAGATTTAGTGCTAAGACCGGCAGCACTAGAAACGCACAAGCGAGCCGCGAGAAGGTCGTGGTGGACAAAACAGTGTCCGGAGGTGGCGCTGTCAGCTCGAAAGGCACTTCAGGATCTAGTGCTACGACCGACAGCACTAGCTACGCACAAGCGAAACGCGACAAGGTTACTTGTGGCAAAGCAGTGTCCGGAAGAAGTGCTACCAGCACGACAGGCGTTTCAGGGTCGAGGGCTACGACCGACAGCACAAGCTATGCGCAAGCGAGACGCGATAAGGTTGCGTGTGGCAAAGCAGTGTCCGGAAGAGGTGCTATTAGCACGACGGGCGTTTCAGGATCGAGTGCTACGCCCGGCAGCACAAGCTACGCGCAGACGAGACGCGACAAGGTTACGTGTGGCAAAGCAGTGTCCGGAAGAGGTGCTAATAGCACGAAAGGCGTTTCAGGATCGAGTTCTACGACCGGCAGCACTAGCTACGCACAAGCGAAACGCGGTAAGGTGGTGTGTGGCAAAAAAGTGTCCGGATGAGGTGCTATTAGCACGACAGGCGTTTCAGTTTACGAGGTTACATGTGGCGAAGAAGTGTCCAGAAGGAGTGCTTCAAAATCTAGTGCTACGACCGGCAGCACTAGCTACGTACAAACGAGCCGCGAAGAGGTCGCGGAGGGCAAAACAGTGTCCGGAAGAGGCGCTGTCAGCTCGACAGGCGCTTCAGAATCGAGTACTACGACCGACAGCACTAGCTATGCGCAAGCGAAACGCGACAAAGTTACGTGTGACAAAGCAATGTTCGGAAGAGGCTCTGTCAGCACGACAGGCGCTTGAGGATCGAGTGCTACGACCGACAACACTAGCTACGTGCAATTGAGACGCGACAAGGTTACGTGTGGCAAAGAAGTGTCCAGAAGAGGTGCTTCAAGATCTAGTGCTACGACCGGCAGCACTAGCTACGCACAAATGAGCCGCGTTCAGTTTAGATTGAAGTGCAGATTCTTCATTAAAATCAGAACTTGAATCAGAATCTGGATAAAGATCAGAAACTGGATTAGAAACATTACAAGGAATGTTACCAGGATCAGGGAAAAAATAAGTTCTCGGTTTAGAATCAGGATAAGCATCAAGATCAGAAGAAAGAAGATCAATGTCTCCTAAGATTATTTTTAAGATGTTCAGGATCAGAATCAGAATCAGGTTAGGGATCAGAATTCAGAGCACGATAAGGATTTCGATCAGAATCAGGATCAGCATCAAAATAAGCATCAGTCTCAGGATTCAGGTTAGTGGATTTTTGATCGAACTTTTTGGGATCGATCATTTCAATTCAGATTTTCTTCAGCCTTAGATATTAAGACCCAATTTTAAATACCAATTCTTTGTCAAACAGTACCATCTGATTTGCGTCTCGTAAAAATCGGTACTTAAAATTAAGTTGACTTAAGTGAAATTTTAATCATTTGGAAGCATTTTTATCCATTACAAGAAGACTTACACCCGAGAAATTTCATGTATCTGCTTTTTATTTTTCTTCACTATTCAAAAAATCTGGCTTTCTCTCGATAAAAATGAAAAAATAATGAGCTATCACACAATATCACATATCGATCCTCAAGCTTGATTGTTTAGATGGATCGATTTGCCTACGATCTTTGAAAATTTCCTTAAAACATTAAATGAACATTTTCTTAAAAAAAATTTTTCAAAATTTGCTATAAACATTTGGAAATTCCAATTTTGTTTAAGGGTTCTCACGTTATTGCTTTAAAACATATTAAAATAAGAGATAACTCCCTGAGAGTGGAATTGATGCGATTGGATTTTAGAAAGGAAAGCTTTAAAATTTCCTTGAACCATTCTTAATCTTAACCCAAACTACTCCCCTCACACTGTTCTAATGTGATTTTGGTGTCAAAGTGTCTCCCCAAGGAAGACCGCGGAACCACGTCACAAGCGGACACGACTGACAGATCAGGACGGTCGCCAAACGAAGTGGAAAAACAATGATTTCAATCCGGTGACAGTTGGACCAAAAAAAAGTTTCTCCCCCTTGAAAAAAAGAAAAAAAATCCATCAGCCGGGAAAAGGAGCAGTCCATTCCAGAAGATATTGTTTGATTTATGAAGAAGAACGATTATTTATGAATCGGTCGGTCGCTTCCAGGGGTTTCCTCCTTTCCACCAGCCAGTGTGTTACTGGAAATCGAGAACCAAGTAAGTAAGTGTATGTATACATAAGTGGGAAGGGAAGAAAGACTCTCGTGAAATCGGTTCCCACGAACCAGTCGCACTTGGCGAGACGTCTTCCGGTCCTCGTGCTTCCGGGCGGCATCCGGCGTTATGGAAAGTCACACCAACCGGAGAAAACCGGGCAGAGCGTATGGCAACCGCTGCTGGGTCAACATTTGTCTTTCTGGGAATGTCTTTCGGAAACACGTGTATATCAGTGCGCTGCCTCGGAGCAGTTGCTGCCCGGAATGATTAATTTGCGCGCCCCTTCCGTTGCCACTCGACGGGGACGATGACGATAATCGACCTCGGGGAGTTGCCTACGGGAAAGCTTTTGAGTCACTTCCTTACCCAGGCGAGCGAGCGCCATTGGTCATAATTTATATGAGGCCCCGAGACCAATCCCGGTAGGGTGGAAAATGAGTTTTCCGGTTCCGGTTTTTTCTTCGGCAGCAGCAGAGACTCCGCTGCCTTCGAAGTTGCAAAATTGCTTTTTGATAAGCCCAAAAAGGAAGTCGTTTGTGCGGCACCGGTTCGGAGCGATGATGAATTAGTCGGACTTTTAAGTTTGCCGGAAGCTAATTGTTTGGAAGCTTCTCAACCTGTCTGTCTGAGCTTGCCATCAAGATGCTCGTGCGAGCAGATATTGTGAATTAATAGATGTTAATGATACTATATCACTATGAAAAGGTGATAAAACTTCAGAAACACAAACACAAATCAGGATTCCTATACTGAGGAATCAAACTAAGGATTCAGACTATTCATGACAAAAAAAAAAATCTATCATAAACCATAACCGAGATGATATTTTTTCAAAATACCACTGAAATTAGCCTTTCAGGTCTCACATAAGGCGTCCCATGACTGACAACTCACGTTTCTCATCTTACATCTCACGTCTATAATTTCACGTTTCATGTCTTAGGTCCAATATTTCAAATCACGTCTCACATCTCACGTGTCACGTATCATTTCTCACGTCTTACGTCTCAATTCTTACGACTCACGTCTCACGTCTCACGTTTCATGTTTCGCATCTTACGTCTCACGTCTTGGGTCTCAAATCTCACATCTCACGTGCCACGTCCAACGTCTCATGTCTAACGCCCCCCCCCCTCTTCTCACGTCTGACGTCGCACGTCTAACGTCGCACTTCTAAAGTCGCACGTCTAACTTCGCACGTCTTGCGTCGCACGTCTCCCGTCTCCCGTCTCCCGTCTCACGTCTCACGTCTCACGTCTCACGTCTCACGTCTCACGTCTCACGTCTTATGACTTACGGACGTAAGACGTGAGAACGTCTTATGTCTTACGTCTTACGTCTTACGTCTTACGTCTTACGTCTTACGTCTTACGTCTTATGTCTTACGTCTTACGTCTTACGTCTTACGTCTTACGCCTTACGTCTTACGTCTTACGTCTTACGTCTTACGCCTTACGTCTTACGTCTTACGTCTTACGACTTACGCCTTACGCCTTACGTAAGACGTGAGACGACTTACGTCTTACGTCTTACGTCTTACGTCTTACGTCTTACGTCTTATGTCTTACGTCTTACGTCTTACGTCTTACGTCTTACGTCTTACGTCTTACGTCTTACGTCTTACGTCTTACGTCTTACGTCTTACGTCTTACGTCTTACGTCTTACGTCTTACGCCTTACGTCTTACGCCTTACACCTTACGTCTTATGTCTCGTATCTTACGTCTCACGTCTTGGGTCTCATATTTCACGTGTCACGTGTCACGTCCAACATTCTTCTCATGACTATCGTCCCCTTGCTCACGTCTCACGTCTCACATTTCACGTTCCACGCTATGTTTCTTATCTCACTTTCAACGTACACGCCTTTGCGTCGCATATCTACGTTCTACCTTCAATTCCGAGATATCGACATCAAGTTATCTCCACAAACATAATAAACAAATCTGATAAAAACTCTGAAAATATGGATTTCAAAAAGAACTGAACAAAATATGCCGGAAATAGTTGCTCAAAAATTGATCTAGAAACCAACAACAACAAAAGCTGCGATGCAATTAAGAACAGAACGTAAACGCTGATAATTTATGAGTATATATCAATCAAAATGTGAAGGAGGACTTACATAGTCAAAATCTCAAGGCTAATATGGTTAAGAAAATATTATCCTTAACAGTGATCAACCAAAGGGAAGACTTCCACCTTTTGCTCTCCATCAAATCGTGAGGCGACAAGCTGTGGCGAAGCAATTATCCAGTGGCCAGCCTCGGTGACCGCAATCCCAAGAATGAGGAGCAAATTGCACAGCACCTGTTGTTCAACCAGCATCAAGGGACCGGGAGCAAACCGATTCTCCTTGGCGTATTTATGTGTGGAATGAAACTTTGTGTCCCATTCGGTAGCCAAACAGCATCCGGCAGCTGATACCGACACACATGGTTTCGGATGAGGTTTCAAAGTTTGCGCTGCCAGGTCCAGCCAGCCCAGAAACCTTCTTCCGGCCCCGGAGAGCTCACTCGATTGTGGTCAAAAAGTTTCGCTTTGTAGCTAATCCTCAGTTCTCAAGTGGGACTTTTACAAGCTGGACCAATTACATTCGAAGTCTTCTGGGGAAGGTTTCCAGTTGTTCTTATTCGAATGGAAAATTGTGAGGGATAGCCCTACAATGTAAATAGAAACGGGAAAGTACGTAGGAGTTCATGCGAATTAAGGAGCGAAAGTTGTCGGTGGTCTCAAATTAAATGTTCATGTGTTCTGGTTGTTATTCCGGATCCTAGGCTTCGAGTTGATATGAAAATTTATATAGGAAAGCATCATTTTTTGTTTAGTTCCGTAACGTTCCTTAGCCAATGTACATCAAGAAAATAGACTAATTCCGAAAAGGGTTAACCTGAAAATGGTTGAAGGTGAACGTCCCGTGCAAAAAAAAAATTCGGTTGAATAGAAAACCTGTGTCTCAAACGAAGTGTTTTCTAAAAACCGAGTGCAAGCGAGGACGAATGAGAAGCGCATAACGAAGGAATGGGGCTTCCGATCTGTGATCAATCGTTCCTCAAACCGCTGAATCACTCGCGACACCATGGAATTCGCGATTCCCAATGTTTGAGCGATGGAACGATGCGAGAGATCCTTGTGATCTTGATGAATGCGCAAGATTTTATCACGCACAAGCTGTCCTTTCGACTCCATTTCCGCGAGTTTTGAACACAGGACTTTAAAACTTGCTGGATGTTAACAATGCACTATGAACTAAGTTCACCCAATTTTTCATCAAATTCTACCCAACGGTTAAAAGGGTAGAGCAATTTCATCGTGGACACCCTTCACTCATAATTTTTCTTCGACAAACATGCCTCGTTACGTCAAAGTCGAACAGCTTGGAAAAGCGATTGAAAGTTTTCATAACACCGATGAAAGCACTATTGGCCCCGAAGTTGTTCAATCGAATGGGAACAAACAGTTGAAGGTCCTGGTTTCTCAGCCCATGGGGTCTCACACTAAGAGGAATAGCTCCCTCCAATCAATTTGCGATGTCAGTAGATCAGCGACGAAAGAGGCTCATGTTGCATTTCTTCGAGTTTGAAAAGTACTCATGTCTATGAGAACAGCTCCAGATCATCAGCATAACAAAGTTTCGGGCCGTCGAAAAGTGAAAATAGATTAAGAAGATAATCGGTCCTAGATGACTACCTTGGGGCACACCGGAGAAGGCAGTGAACTGGCTGGAGAGAGTTTCTCCAGTGCGAACTGTCAATTTACGTTCAGTTAAGTAACTGCGGAACCAGTCAAGTCCGCAGGATCCCAAGCGTCCAAGCTTACCAATGGCCATATCACGCTTCGCATTATCAAAAGCTGCTGACTGCAGCGCTACCGAAAAGTAGTATAAAGTGCTGGAGATAGTTGGTGGAACCAAGAACTGAGTACAACGCCGCTGCTATGAAATTCTCCCATATCATCAACTACATCATCGATCGTCACGTACCAAAACGCTCAGCAGCCTCTGACCTACGTGCTCCCTGGATCACGAAAGAGTTGCGACAAATGAAAGCACTCAAGAACAAAGCCCTCCGCTACTACTTGAGGCACAAGTCTCTCCACGCCAATAACCTGTATCGCAAACTTAACGCAGCTTATAAAAAAGTATGCACGCGTTGTTACCAGGGCTACCTTATCCGGATTCAGCGTGGTTTTAAAACTAGACCCAAATCGTTTTGGCAGTACATTAAGGACCAACGGAAAGAATCGGGCTTACCGTCCTACATGTTTTTGGAAGACAAGTCGGCGACCTCGGACCTTGATATTTGTAACCTCTTCGCCGAAAAATTCCGTAGTACTTTTGATTCTGGTTCAATATCCACGGACCAGTTGACTATGGCGGCTAGTAACGAGCCTATAGTAAACAAAGAGACGAAATGTCACGATTGGAATTTTTGATATTCTGTCAGTGTCATTCCAATCGAGCAAAACCAAGCAGTCTTAAAGGCAGCCCTACAGCAGGGTTGCAAGCTCATTATTTCAAAAGGGATCAGATTGCGCCACTTTGTTAACTATAGTTTCTTTAGCGGCTAGTAACGTCCCACGTCAGAGCACTTCCTTTCATCACATCGTAATCGATGACGATACCATTCTGAAGGCGACTGCTAAGCTGAAATCCAGTATTTCTGCAGGTCCGGATGGCATTCCAGCGACTTTTCTAAAACGCTATATATCACATATGTATGCTGACTCCTATAAAACGAATCTTCCAATCATCGCTCACGGAATCCACGTTCCCTTCCATTTGGAAAGAGGCTTACCTACATGTTTCCGGTCTACAAAAAAGGTGACAGGAGGAACGTCAACAATTATCGCGGTATTTCTGCCCTATGTGCGATCGCCAAACTGTTTGTGCTGGTTGTATTAGATCCATTTTTCTCGTATTGCAATTTTTATTTCTCTAACGAACAACATGGATTCATGCCCAAACGCTCTACGACAACAAACCTGTTGACGTTCACATCTTCCTTGCAAGACAGTTTTGCCATGGGATTTCAAACCGACGTAATCTACACCGACCTGACCGCAGCTTTCGACAAGGTAAACCACAAAATAGTCATAGCCAAACTATATCGTATCAGTATTTGCGGCTCTTTACTGGAATGGTTCCATAGCTACCTGGTAGTACGGAGACTTATTGTATGATCAGGTGAATCATTTTCCAATCCATTCCGTGCCTCTTCTGGAGTACCTCAAGGGAGCCACCTAGGACGCATCATATTCCTGATCTACTTCAACGACGTGCTGCTGCTTCTCGATGGACCAAAACTGGCGTATGCCGACGACTTGAAACGACTTGTTTCAATCCATCAACAGCCCCGAAGATGTCAACGTCTTACAGAGCCAGTTTAACATCTTCGCCGCCTGGTGTGATGTCAATTGCCTTCCCTTGAATCGCAACAAATGTACGGTAATTTCGTTTTCATGCAAGCGGCTACCGCTATCGGCTGATTATTTTCTTGGACATGAGGCAATTGCACGAGTTGAGCATGTGAAAGACCTTGGTGTGATCCTGGACGAACGGCAGGATTTCAAGATCCATACAAACTACATCGTCGATAAAGCTTCCAGATGCCTGGGTCTTTTATTCCGCATGGCAAAAGACTTTAAGGATATTTATTATCTCAAGAGTCTTTACTGCAGCTTGGTTCGATCGTCCCTCGAATGTGCCTCGGCTGTATGGTGCCCCTACTACCAAAATGGCTCGGAGCGTATCGAGGCCATCCAGAGGCGTTTTTTGCGCTTCGCTCTCCGGAACCTGAACTGGCAAGACCCATTCCGACTCCCCAGCTACTATAGCCGCTGTCGCTTTATCGACAGCGACACGCTGCAGGCCCGCCGGACCGCAACACGGGCCTCTATTGTTTCCGATCTGCTTTTGTCTAGAACCGACTGCTCTGCACTGCTAGAAGCACTCCAACTCAGCGTGCGATCCCGAGGCTTGAGGAATCGTAATCTTCAGCTCTTTGCTCCTCTCCGACAGAATAACTACGGAGCTAATACAGCGCTAATTGGTGCAATAAGGACGTTTAACCGCTTCTCCGATCATTTTGATTTTGACGTTTCGAGGGAATTCTTTCGAAGAAGAATCTTTAGTGCTGTATAGTATATGGTAAATTCCGTGTAATTGTAGTTTGTCTTTAATTTTTAACCTATCATTTGGATCAATATGTGATCTGTTGATGAAAATAAACAAATAACAAATAACGGACAAAACCCTTTTCGAAACTAATGCATAGAAGGAATATGAGAACTAAACTACAATGTTCGGCTTCAAGTCAACCTTGAACCTGTGGTATCTTGATATAAGTTGTCTTTGCGCTCCTACCATACAGACTATTTATGAGAACCAAACTCAACCAACGATGTTCAGCAATCGCTAGCGCAACTGACCTTTGCAGAATCTAGTCAGCAATCAAGTCAGTTGTTCGGTAGCCTGGATTTGGATCTCAATAGGACTCCTCAGGACCCTCTGGCCTTGAACTTGGGATAGAGTTCATTGTAGATATTTACTCAATGATTGAGTGTCGTTTATTTTGGATTCACCTGTCTCAGCACATGTTCGGGGCGTCATCCTCATCTTGTACCGGCAATCAGCAAGGTGATACCGGTGAATAAAGTTTGGACAAAGGTCGCCCTGTTTAAACCATCGCAGACGTCGTTTTTAGTTGTCGTTAACGCGACTGGGAATGTCCAAGTAGACTCAAAGTGTTTAGTGCACCAAAAGATGGACAAATGATACCGTCATCGCAAACCAGAGAAGAATGATCTCACCGTCCCGGGAGACATTGGAGTAGAGTATGTCCGATGCTACGAATGAACCTTCAAAATGAAGGTTGTACCTTCTGAGAAGCTCTATTCTATTTTATTTATTTATAGAGGATTTTAACCAGCTTGGTTATTCTTCCTCTAACTTCTGAGAAGTGAATCTCGTGGTAGGTAGAATGATTTGATCGACGGAAATTATCCGAATAGTGCTTTTTCAAAGGAATCAAGCTGCGGGGATAAGACTAGGCTTTCTCGGCAATGGATATCGTAGATAAAATGGAATTTCACAAACGAGAAATGGCTGATTCACGTCTGTCGCCAGTAACTGTTAATCAAACAATGAAGGATGTGGCCTTAGCCGATATTATGCTGAGATATTGCAAGACGTTTCGATGTGTCGGTGTACTCGACAATCGTTTAAAGGAGAGAAAGGATGAAAAAGGATAAGCCTATGACTATAGCCATGGATTGCACTAGTCCTAGGGCGAGGTCTCACTTTGAAGTAAAGTTTCCCCAGCAAACATGAAATCGTATTACAAATGATAACCTAAGTCGTTTACAATAGTGTTGCGAATCGCTATTCCAACCTCATAGTGAAAAGATCGTGTAAAATGTCGTTTCAAGTTAGTTTAAATCGGATATGATAGAAAGTTTGCCATGTTTGTAAACTATAGAATGATTTTGCTCTCGCGCTTGCTTCAAGTAAGAAAATCATCATCATGTTCTCTCTGCAACCAGCAGTGCATTCAGATGGCTAAAAATCCTATGTTAATTGAGTAATTTGACCAATGAGAGAACTGGAAAATATTATCGCTGACAACAATTTGAAGGCTATGAGAGAGGAATCTTGCGCTCTCTTGCGTACTTGCGATAGTTACGAACAAGGTGTCGGAAAACGCCCATTTTGTGTAGGTGCATCGCTTTAGAAAGAAATGAAATTTATGCATGTAAATTGCCTCCACTTTGGTAGGTAAAGGCTGTTTTTTTTTTTCAAACTTTAAAACGAGCATTTAATAATGCATACGAAACGTACATCAAAGCAGCATAGGAATAAAGTTACAAAAATTTTTGCTGGGTCATTGCAACATCATAGACCCCATATATAAGGTTGCCAGATTTTTTCCAGCACATAGACAGGCCGGACCAGAGTTGCAAGATTTCAGATAATCATCTGAATGTGATACTCAATGCAATGAGTATCAATCATGCAACACACTGAAATTCGTTGTGATACTCGATGCAATCATTTTGGAATGAAATTCATTGAACATCACATCCTGTCAAAAATCACGAGCACAATTTTGTCCCTTCACCCCTCTAATAAACAACCCTACTTTTTCCCCCACTTTTTTCGTATGCTAACTTGGGTGATGGATAAATGATAATATTCTATGAAAAAAATGGAAAATAAATTCATTGTCGACAAAATCTATCATTATTTTACTTTCAATAAACCATGGGTAGCAAACATAGTTTGAATTTCAAATAAGTCGGCTTATTTTATTGATCTAAGTCAGTTTACTACATGTATTCCAACAACAATATTACCAAACTTTCCAACAACGTTCTTACCAATAGGCCTTTACAATGGAGAGTGCGGCAGTGAAACGTGAAAATATTGTTTGGTGCTCAATTTTTCACGTCTCACTGCTACACCGTCGCTATAGAATTCGATAAAGCCAGAGAGGCGGTTTCTCATGTAAACAATCTAAGCAGTTCAAATAAAATTCGCTGATCTGTGTTGTAAATTGTGAAGTGCTAAAACTACGGAGAAAACCGGTTTTAAAAGGTCGAAAACTTTGGATGCTTGGTCACTCCACAAACCTTGAATATTCATGTGAGAGGTAAAATACGCTTAGTTAGCTAAGCATAGAATACATTAATAGAAAAATCGATATTTGTTTTAACTCTCAAGGGCTGAAATTTTTACAAAAAAAAAAGATCAAAACTCAGATTTTGTAAGGTTTTTTTTTGTATTTTTCGGCTGTTGACACACTGATAAGCTGATATAATTCCCCCTGCGTAGGAGAAAAATTTTCATCGCCCAGAGCTCCTGGCGCCAACTAGCTCATCATTCCCTAAGCTTCGTTTCCCGATCAGGTAATAATACCAATAGCTAAATTTCGATTTTTCGCAAATCATTCAATTTTCATTTGACAATTTGAAAATATTTTTTATGGAGAGTTATGTAACTCAGTTAGTTTAAATTTTAGTTTCAATGTATCGGATCAATTCCATTCTTATTGAAGGAGAGTTTATGATCTTCTGGCAATTTCGGCAATCATATGATCTAAAAAGTATATTCTCTAATAAAGTGCCAAGACTAAATCGTTCACCAGAAGATCTTTTTTACAGAACTGGGAATGTTTCCTCGATAAGACAAAGAACATTTTCTCTTTGAAAGTCTTTATATCTTTAACTTTTATTCATTTGCTTAAATTAATTCTTAAAAACTATTAAACTTTTATTCTTTTATATTGTGGAATTTTTTTTTTAAATTTTAATATCCTTTTAATTGTAATAGTTTTTTCTTAATATGGAAAATTGTTTTCATATGTAGGCACGTTTCAAATTGTGGTCCTCAAATTCAAAGCTCAATGAATCTAGTACATTTCAACCATCGGGACCTTTTTCACTGGGAGGAAAACATAACAAAAATTGAACACCATAGCAACTTATACTTTTGCACGCAGAAAAATTGAAGCAGGCTAAAAATGCATGGTAAATAATAAAATTTCTATATATTTTTCTACGTGTCATTAGAACACGTGGAGTAATTTTTGAATGCTAGCGCCCCAGCACAACCAGTGGATTATTCACTTACTAAGCAGTTAAGACACGAACCTTTGGTTGATGGAAATGTGGTTCAGAGTTATATCAGCTTATCAGTGGTTGACATACAAACAAAATAACATATGTTGAACTGTAATATGATCACAGTCATCAAATGTCATGCGGTCCCTTCTTCAGTGCGTGTTGTGTACTAGTGAAGGATATCTAAATTTGGAAATATTAATAAAGATCATGTTTTCTAACAAATATGCATCTATACATTCAGAATTAAAACCTACTTTTTTATATCAACTAAATGAAAAATTTAATTATAAAAGCCGTGATGTCAGTGATAAGCTGTCCTTTGTTTCCACTTTTATTTAAATTTCTTTTCAAACGATCTTTTTTTAAACGTCCTTGGTCCTTTACATCCCTTCTCTGTTCCAAACTACTCATTGGTGGTGCAATTTTCTGCAGAATTTTTGACAATAAAAGTCACTTAGAGACTGTAAAAGATCCGGAACAATCGTAGAGAAAACCAATTTTCGAAACCAATCTTAACGTTTCCGATTTCACAAAAACCACTTCAAAATTATGTACTAGGCTGTGAATGATCATTTAACAGTATAAACTAGCCATTTTACTAAAATTGAACAGTGTTTTTTCCAAGGGTTTCACGAATTTCTTTTAAAGGGCATTTTTATACGTACTCAAAAATCTTTCAAAAATCCAGCTATGATAATAAAAGAACAATTCATTTCTAATGCATGTGTCTAAAAGCTCATAAGATAATAATCAAAAAATTAGAAGTAAGGCCGCTTAACAAAAGAAGCGATTTTACAATTACTCCAAATGGTAGTACAAAAATATTTGATCAACCTTAATATTCAATGGCGCATTATTATTTCTGTCATATTCATTTTTCTATTCAGAATTCTATAAATCTTCTGGAAACGCTCTTAATAGAATAAGTGAATTTATCGGACATTAGATAGGCTGGTATGAATCATATCCTACTTTTCGGTGCAACGATCATGTTTTCTACTTCAGAAATTTCCCACATCACGCGAGAAGAGATAATATTTGAAAAAGATCTGTGAGCCGGTGCAAATAAAACCGGCTTTCCTTCTCTTGAAAAAGAAAATCTTTAAAATGCATATAAAATCATTAAAATGTCTTTTTTAAATTGAAATAAAAAAGTTTAACCGTTAGGATAGAAGCTACAAACCGCCGCTTTCATTTGAAAGGGAAAATTTTGATATTTCTTTATAACTTTTTATTTGGTTCATAAATGCTTTTCATATGTGGTCGATTCCAGCCGGTTGCATTAGCTGGGATGCCATGCGTTTTAATTGGAATGGTTTTTCATTGATAACAATCTTTTTTTTAATTTTTATATTTTAAAATTTAATTTGTTTGGAAGATTAAGAAACTATTTTCTTCATTTATATTAAATCTCTACATAGCTACCTAAAAATTTAAACTTCGTTTTTAAGGTTGCCGCTACAAGTAAAAGCAAAGCATAGCTCGAATGCTATAAACAAAATCATAAAACTTTTTTCTGCAAAATTGACAAAAAAACTTTCTGTAATTCAAAGATACTAAATTTGTAAAATTAGGCCCGGTGGATCTTATAATTTTAATTCTGAATTTTAGTGTTTCCCAGCTTAGTTGTCTTTGCGGTACTTTTTGTGTTAATATTTATAATAATCAAATATTTAGCTATTCAGATTTTGCTAATTTTTTTATAGTTTCTTGTAATGTCCAAAAGATTTGAGATGTTTTTTCTGGCAAGAACATTAAGCCATTGGGGGTTTTTTGAAGAATTTTGAGCTTGGGCATTTCAATGTTTGCGGATCTTTTCCATGATTGCAAAACTTTGCATCAACGTTTTTAAGAGATTTAAAAGTACATTACTGTAGGAAATACAGTTTCATAACTTGCATGTCTTTAATCCTCTGAATACGAGCGAGACTCATCAACATATTTGGTCATAAAAACTTTTCGCTCATCCTGTAAAACTTTCATTAAACTAAGACAAAAATATTATAATCAGATTCATACAAGCCATGATAATACATTCTTCAGAAAGATGTTTTAAAATCAAAACTTTCATTCACAATCAACGTTAACGTTTCACACTGAGATTCAAAAAGGAAGAACCTCACTCGATAAAATCTTAACTGAACGAGATTTCGCAACCTTGCTTAAGACAGAAATAAAAAAAAACGAATTCTTATCATCACCCTGATTGTACTGAGCTTTTAACAGTATGTTCTCTATAAAAATGTTTAAAAAAAAGTATAACTGACCTTTAACATTCATCAAGTATAACTGACAGTTTTTAAAAAGTCGTGGTATGTTCAGCTTTTTCTGAACTATAAAACTTTTTTCACTGTTTCATTGCTCAAGAGCTTGCGCAAATATTATTCCATGGCATCTCTGCCTTCCAAAAAGTAGTTTTTCTGCTCGTGATTCTCAGTCTGAGAAAGCGTTGACATTCAAGACAAGAACCGTTTGTGATACTCACGATGAGATTACCTAACATCACACTGAGATTCAAAAAGGGAAAATCTCACTCAAAAAAATCTCAATCTCATGAGATTTCGCAACCTTGGGCCGGACCAAACTAGATTATTTTTTCTAAAAACCTGGCAAAATCCGGGCATTTGATTCCAAAATTTCGACTAAAAATCTGGGCAATACCTGGGTAAATTTGGTCAAAGCCCATGAATTACTCAACACAAATG
This sequence comes from Uranotaenia lowii, assembly GCF_029784155.1. Taxonomy (NCBI): domain Eukaryota; kingdom Metazoa; phylum Arthropoda; class Insecta; order Diptera; family Culicidae; genus Uranotaenia; species Uranotaenia lowii. The sequence goes on from NC_073691.1 coordinate 147,361,681, forward strand.
AAGAAAAAAATCGAAAAATTATTTTTTTCATCAACAGTTTCTAAATCGTATTTTAGGCTTTCCAAAAACTTTTTATGATTATTTTTATAAAAATAACTCAAAAAAATTCGTTTTGGTCGCATAAATGAAAATTTTACGACAAAATTTGTTTTTTGTTTATTTTTTTGTTTGTTTTGGCAAATAAAGTGAATAAATCCGGGCAAATCCGGGCTTTTTCAATGATAACTCGGCCGACCGGACTTTTATCAAAATTTTGAATTAAATATCCGAGCAAACCCGGATAAAACCGGGCAATCTGGCAACCTTACCCATATACATAAAACGTTTACGTTGCTATATCATGTGTAGTTAAAACAATCTACTCAATACACGTTCGCGTGCTTTTAATGCACTGTTAAATCCGTTAAAAAAAAACTGACATTTTCCTACAGAACAAGTCAAGTGTTAAAAATATCGCTTAAACGATGACAAACTGTGATTGGTTTTCAAACTGATTGATAGTCCAGCTAATAAAGCTGTTCCCGGAAATTAGCTTTAAATATCAACCTCAATGTTTTCCAGTTCACGAAACTCACAACCAATAACATCCCCCATGAGCGGCCCACAGTTAATTACTCACTTGCTGTTTTCTTGCTATTGGCTCTCAACCATTTGAACCAAAATAACAAATACATATCCTGATTCTGAACTGGTAGACACACTCGTTCCAGGATCAATCAGTTAGCCACTGAAGTGCGGTTTCGAATTGCCACTAAATGTGAAGGGATTTTTCTCGGAACCCTAGCCTCCGGTATTGGTATACATGTGTATTCCTGGAACACTTTAATGTTTGACATTTTCGAGGCAATCGTATCAACCGAACAAAATTTTTTCTTTGCTCTTCAAAATTCGGCAAATTTGGAAGTGAATGTCACAAAGGATTGGCGACGGGAAATAGCTTTCCTTGGCTGCAATCACAGGGGAAATAAGATTTGCCCATACATAAGCACGGGTAGTTTGTTATTTGCTTCGACACATCCTCGTCAGCTTGTCGATGCACTTTTGGGGTCACATTTCCGGGAAGAAAACCATCCTCGGTTCGATCCCTGAAGAAGCAACGGAGATAAGCATGGAAACTTCAACTTCTTTCAAGATTTATCTCGACCGCACACCCGGAACCACATCAGAGGTCGTACGTGAGCTTGGCACTTTCCGGAAAATATGGAAACCTGAAGTCGATGCGAAGAAGTTTTCCCTTGGCAGCAGCAAGTTTTTGCCGCTCGAGGGAAAATGCATAATTTTCCTGAAAGCAACTGGTTCTTCTGCTTTCGGTTATTTGTCCGCCGGGATATGCAGCACCTTCGATATGTGAACATCGGAGGTCCATGTTCTTGTCAGATGGTACCGACTTTCCGGGGAAGGATGTGGTCCTGCATCCCATTTTCTGGTGCCGAGAGACCGGACGATAGCTTAAAGTTGTATCTTTCCCGGGGAAAAAGCAAAGATTTTCCTATTATTAGTGCCGAACAGTCAGCTGCCACTCCAACTGAAATCGGTTTTGTATCAGCGGTGCAGTAAAAGTTGAATTCCCATTTCATGATATTATCAAGATGTGACTGATTTATTGTGGTTTTATTTGAGAAGAAAAGAGATTGAAAAAAAAAACTTAAATAGGGGTCGTCCATACAATCTGTAAACTGTCTTTTTTAGATGTAATGGAACGGATCAATGAGAAAAAGTCTTAGGTCGAGTCGAGGACACAGTAAGCGCAGCGAACTGCGACGCGGATTCCCAACTCGCGCGAAAATTGATAAACGTTGAAAAAAACATCGACCGGCCAATGTTCAAGCAATTTTTCGCGTGAAGACCGGACATACATTTATCAAAAAAAAAGATTCTTTGAAAGTTTGTTTATTTTCTGAGCATCGCCGTTTCTCTGATCGTTATAACCAAATAAACCAACTAGGTTCTCAAGAGAAGAAAATGTTATAATTTTTGAGCACCGGAAAATAAGCTCTTATGATCGTTAAACCATCTCGTTCTTTAAATTACGCACTGCAACATGATGTACACAATTTAAAAACGCGTTTTTACATTAACTTGTTGACTCGGGGCGTATAGAGCAGAATTGATCGGGGCAAGATGAGCATTTTCTGCTGTAGCATCTAGCAGCAAATTCAACTCGATGAAGTCAACTGAATAATAGAGCCACAGCTTGACTAGTTTATATCTGACAATTTAGCCTATTGGTAATATGTCGGAGAGGTTATTAAAAGATTCGAATTCGAATCCTGGTCGAAGTGATTTTTTTTACATTTACCATTCATGATCGATTATTCTGATTGTTGCCTTATACGGATAGTAGCATCGTCCGCCAAACAAAGCACCGTAAACATAATTTGACAAAAAGACATACATTTTTTCTGTTATTGCTTTGTTTGATGGATTTACGATTCCCCGTGAAGTGCAAAATGCATCGATATAAATGAAAAAAAAAATCACCTCGACCAGGAATCGAACTCGAGTCCACTGATTAACTCTCCGACACCTAATGAATAGGCTAAATCGTCAGATAAAACAAGTCAAGCTGTAGCTCTTTAATTCAGACAACTTCATCTATTTCATTTCGCTGCTAGAATTTACGGCAGAAAATCCTCATCGTACCCCAATTAATGGTGCTAATACTGCCCCAGTGGGGATTCTCATTATGCCCCTACAATGACTGATTTCCATTTGTAAAAAAAATAAAATGCTTTTTTTATCATTTTTATCTTCTGTTTCAAATTTAGCCCGTTAGGAAATAAACTTTTTTAGTGCCTGAACAAGAAACAATGAAGTAAATAACAAATTATAGCTGTTTTCTATGGTTAAATTTGCATCCTACTTAAGGTGGCCATAATGCCCTTATCTCCCCTAATATGTGTATAGGGTAAAGAGACTGAACGGATAGAAGTTAAAATTCGTTGTACGACGCCATGTTCAATTCAAATATGGCCCCCCACAATATGGGTATTCTGTAAAAGAGCTTTAAGAGAAAATCTGAAAATACACTGAAAAATATACAAAAACATGACAAATGTTATAAAATTAAGACAATAATAATAATGACAATATTATACAATAATGAATATTTTTCTTAATTAGATATGTAATGAGCGATCTGGCAACATTTTTTAAATAAAAACCCATCCTTCACCAAAATTTTGTTAGCGTGCAGCGGACAAGCAGAGAAAATCCCTGACTGGAAAAACAATCATCGAAAGTATCTGCTCGACGAGTCTAAATCGTCCGAAATCGGACCATATTCGGGAGAAATTTCCGACTGGGCATTGTTTTGCCTTTTTGATCCGAAAAAGTTGGCAGCAGGCTCAGCGGAAAATTTGACAAGACGTCATTCAAAGTTCCGGTGAAAAAGGTGGTGGACGCGGCGCGAAGAGACTGAGCAGAAAAAGTGGCCAGTTTAAAGTGTGGGCCTGTCTACAAAGTCCCAAAAAGGGAAAATCCGTGCTCCACGGAGACAAGAGGTAAGTTAGTGAAAAGTAATCACAGCAGATTGCTTCCTAACGGAAACTTGCTCCAACAGGCATTCCGGCTGAGAAATCCGGCCATCGCAAGAGCAGCTAGGCCAGCAGCTCAGAACAACGAGACGGGTCAGTGTCCAGTAAGTCTCGCCAAATGCGGAAAGGGGAAGGAAACTAAAAGTTCCTTGTTTTCTTCCCCAGAATACTAAAGCCAAATGCTCGTCTGGGCCACAGACACGCTCTGCAAAAATCGAGAAAACAAAGAAGGGGTCGGAAGTCCGTAAATATCCAAGCAAGCTCGGAAGAACCCCAGCAGAAACATTAATAAGACGGTTTATCCCCAGGACCCCTTTTTGGAAAAATCATTTTCTTTAAGTCAACCCTATTGGGCATTACCTAGTACGTGGCAGAGCCTTCGCCACGTTGCCTCCACACCTTCCACCCATTAACCACTATTCATCTGGCGAGCCCAGCTGCACAACATCCTCACCGGAACAGGCTGCACAGCTACGAGGGCCGCATTCAAGATTCCGGTCACTTCCGTCTCGCTACTCCAGGGGGCTTGATTCTGGTGGAGCCATCACATACTCTGGCCGCGCACGGCTTGCTACTTCAGTGGCGACGAATTCCGGGAAACAGCAGCCGAATTCGAACGGATTCAATTGCCGCATAAGTGGCGAAATCTCGGTAATTCTGTCTGCCGAATTCGAGCGCAGGAGATCGCCGAACGAGTGACAAGAATCCCACCAAGTCTGTCGAATCCAATCAACGCATCCGTGGCAAATATCCGGCAATTCAGCGACCGAATCTGAAAGTATCCCGAACGCCGCACCAGTGGCGTAACATCCGGTGGAATCTCCGCCGAAACCTAGGGCCTCAGATCGCCGCACCAGTGGCGAGTAAACTCGGGGACGATTGCCGAATCCACCTGCCATCGATCGCCGATCCTGCGGGAAAATCGCGGCGAAGCGGTGCGATTAGGATCGCTTTTCATCGCCGCTTCCGGGGCGAAGATCATCGGGTGGCACAGCCGCCGATAGGGCTCGCTTTCCATCACCGCACCAGTGGCGAACAACATCTGGTGACACAGCCGACGAAAAGGTTCACTTCCGTCGCCGCACCAGTTCCCGGACCGAAGTTCCTTGCCTCATCAGGGGCGAACATCCGCCAAATCCGAAGGCGTTCAATCGCCGCACTAGTGGCAATGAAATCCCGGCAAACCGGTGCCGAATCCGTTCGCCAGTGATCGCAGCATCAGTGGCAGAAATCCGGTGGCACAGCCGTCGAATCGGGCCGCTTTTCATCGCCGCAGTAGGAGAAGAACATCAGGTGGAGCAGCCGCCAATTCGGACCGAACTCTATTCGCCGCAGCAGGCGAAGCACAATCGGTGGATCAGCCGCTGAAACCGACTGTCTTCGATCGCCGCACCCGAGGCGAGAGAAGTTCAGGCCGAGGAGGAAGCACATTGCAAGCTTGTGAAAGTGAGTGAGTACAAGCCATTTTGGGGATAATGGGAGGGATGAGTCACGAAAAATGTTGCCCAAAACACGCAAAATTATCTATATCTTGCTTCTTTTATTCGTGGCACCGACCACGATCAGCCTCCATAATAAAAACTAAAATTTGACAACCGAATGACAAAAATCTGAAAGAATTATGACTTACTAAAAATTGACAAATGACGAATTTTGAACGAAATAAAACAAATGTTGCCGAAAAATTATACCAAAAAAATGACAAATATAACAAAAATATGAAAAAAAATCACAAAAATGACAAAACTATAACAAATATGATAAAAATATCAAAATATTGATGAAAAATTGACAAAAAAAATGATTTCGAAAAAAAATGATAATATCTCTTTTGATACAATCAGTTGTTTCTTCAACTTTTCAAGAATTGTCTGAGTTGGAAACAATGCATGAAAGAGTACAAGTCAGGAGGTACACAGCAAAAAAAGTAATGCGATATTACATCAAATACCTGCACATAACTTGAGTTGCAAAAGGTACCTAATTTTAAATTATCTTGAAGTACCCGGCTGTTTGGTGACAAAGAATATGTTTCGTACCGCTGATCCATATGGGCCAAATTTCCTAAAAAATGAAATATAATGAAATTTGTTTTTGAAGCTGTGGGTTTGCTTTACTTTAAATTAATTTTAGTAGTACTTACAATCCAAACAAATACAGCTGAGGTACGTAATCCGTTTCTTAATTTTTTAAATGAAATCAAATTTGAATGTCAACAAAGGAAAACATTAACTACTTGATGCGATACCACATAGAAGGTTGTGATATTACACTTCACGACGTGTTCGAGTTGTGTTCATTACTTAGATGTATTATTGCAACAGAAATTCATAATCCCCAGAAATTACATCGTCCATCGTTACATTTTTTTTTTGCTGTGTAGTCATTGCATACAAACGAATGGGTATAAGACAAACATTTCATACAAGCTTGTATACAAAATCCGGTGGCACAGCCGTCGAATCGGGCCGCTTTTCATCGCCGCAGTAGGCGAAGAACATCAGGTGGAGCAGCCGCCAATTCGGACCGAACTCTATTCGCCGCAGCAGGCGAAGCACAATCGGTGGATCAGCCGCTGAAACCGACTGTCTTCGATCGCCGCACCCGAGGCGAGAGAAGTTCAGGCCGAGGAGGAAACACATTGCAAGCTTGTGAAAGCGAGTGAGTACAAGCCATTTTGGGGATAATTGGAGGGATGAGTCACGAAAAATGTTGCCCAATACACGCAAAATTATCTATATCTTGCTTCTTTTATTCGTGGCACCGACCACGATCAGCCTCCATAATAAAAACTAAAATTTGACAACCGAATGACAAAAATCTGAAAGAATTATGACTTACTAAAAATTGACAAATGACGAATTTTGAACGAAACAAAACAAATGTTGCCAAAAAATTATACCAAAAATTATGACAAATATAACAAAAATATGAAAAAAAATCACAAAAATGACAAAACTATGACAAATATGATAAAAATATCAAAATTGCATTTTTGTATGTCTTAATCCTATCTGATTGAGATATAATCTTGATATAATGCTTTCAAGGGGTGATATAATTCAGTTATACTTGCATGGATTTTTGTTGTAATTTGAGATATTTTACCATCCTTCGAGTACTGAATTATATCTCATTTTGATAGGAATAAATTGAATATCAAAATATCTCATCTTGATATAATCTTGTTTGACTCTTCTAATCGGGCAGAGACCGTCAACAGTTTTTGTAAACCTCTTCGGTCATAACCAAATAAAGAAAAAAAACTAAAATAAAATCACAAAAATCTGACAAACATTTGATAAATCTATGAAAAAAATATAGGCGGTAAGAATATGTCAAAAATTTTCCATAAAAATTTATAAAAAAAGTGACAAAATTGCTAGAACATAGTTCTGTCAAAACTATTACAAAAATATAACAAAAATCTGGCCAAACTATGCAGAATGGGATAAAAATATTACAACATTCTGGCAAAATCATGTCAAAACATGACAGAGTGATGACAAATACGACCCTACAATGACTAAAATTTAACAATTTATGACAAAAATTCGAATAAATAATGAAAAATATGTTACAAAAATATGACAAATGTGATTAATATATTTCAAAATACGACAAAATTAAGAGAAAACTATAAGCTTGTGATATATGTAGTTCAGTTGGCAAGACAGTTGCCTCCTGAGCCGATGTCCGTGAGTTCGAATCCAAGAGTAAATATCGAACATATTTAGTTGTGCCGGATAAGTTTTTCTATTATTTTCCGCAAACTGCATCACATGAAGATGTTAAAATAATGTTGCCAGAATTTTTAAGCCCGTATACGGGCTATGAAAATCCGAGAACATTCATATGAAAACCTGGTAAAATCCCGACATTTTATTACAAAATTGACGACCAAAAGTCCGGGCAATATCCGGGTAAGTATTATCAAAAGCCAGAAATTATTGAACAAAAATCAAGAAAAAAACTGAAAAAATGTTCATCAAAACTCATCGACAGATTCGTATCTTAGGATCCAAATTTCCTTTCGTAATAATTTTAATGAAACTGAAACAAAAAATTTCTTTTTGGAGGCATAGTAAAAAAAACTTAACAAACATTTTGTTTTTTTTTTGTTTGATTTGCCAAGTAAAACTATAAAAATCAGGGCAAAATGCGGGCTTTTAATAATAAAAAAATCTGGGCAACCAGGTCGGGCTGGACTGTTCCTAAAGTTTTAATCTAATACCCGAATAAAACCGGGCAATCTGACAACCTTGTTTTAAAACTACGATAATCGAAAAAAAGGTCGAAACTAAGAAAAAATTTGACATTCAAATGAAAATAGTCTGACAAAAACACGAAAGTGAAAAACTAAAACATTATTACAAAAATTGACAATAAGATGACCAAAACCTAACAGAACCATAACAAAGTTTTGTCAATTTTTTGTCATAATTTTGTTTTTTTTTGTTGTTTTTTTGCCATGTTTCCATCACATTTGTAATATTTTTGTCATAGTTTCATCAGATTTCTGTCATTTAGGGCTGAATTTTGTTCTGATTGTAATTTTTTTTTTATATATGGTTATCATATTTTTCCACATTTGTCATATTTTCCATAATGTTGTCGTAGTTTTGTCACAGTTTTTTTTTTTCAATTTTTGTCATTATTGTAAATTTGCAGTCAATATTTTTCAATTTTTTTTTATTATTTTGTCAGATTGTTTAATTTTCTTTAATATTTCGGTTATGGCTTTGTAAATTTTTTGTCAAATTTATCAAACTTTTGCTATTTTTTCTCATATTTTGTCTTAATTTTTATAACAGTAGTCATATTTTTATTAAGTTTTTTTTTTCATAATATTTTCATATTTTTTCCATATGTTTTGAAAAATTTTGTTATGTTTTTGACATAATTTTTTTAGGATTTTTTTTCGTTCGATTTTCAGTCATTTACAATACTTTAAAGTTGATTGGACGCCGCCACCCACGATTTCAAGACTTCTATTGATTGAGGCTTTTCATCCTATACCCATATTGTGGGTGTTTCATGCCATTTTCAGTCATTTAAGGCGTTTTGAAGTTAGGCGGAAACCACCATCTTTAATTTCAAAATGGCGCCAAAAGCCTTTTTCCAACGTCCTTCCAAGTTCCTGGCACCGTGTATTCATTACATACGTACAATGAAATGAAAATAGACTCAGGGTGGTTTCATGAATAGGCCAAAAAATGTCATGCATCGGCTTCGGAGAAAGGGGTGGTCTTTAAAATTTAATCTTATTTTGGATCGAGAGACGAGAAAATCAACTGAAAAAAAACGAAATTCATCCAATCAACTTGAACACCCACAATCGATCTTTTTTAATTAAACTACCAAGTTTCAAAGGTTAAACATCATTTCAACTACCGTGTCTCGCCATCATTTGATTAATCAAACGAACGTTTTCGATTACATCGATATCAATTTCGGCTGTTGTTTTCCATTTTCGTAATTTGCTTGAAGGGAAATCATCTTCCTCTTCTCCCTCCGTTTGATAAGCAAAAATTCAACATTTATGAGCGCCAGAGCTCATTGGAAGCTACCGGAGTTGAACGGACCGATTGAAATATCTCGAAGCAAAAAAAAAAAAAACAAGAACCTACCAAACTTTGGAAACCTAAGTAAAAAAAACTCCAATCTCAAGCAACAGACCGCAGAGACGTGCAAAATTGCTGTTGATTTAGCAAAAAAAAAGAAATACACTCAGACAAATCGAATGACAAACATATTCTGCGAATAGCGTCAAGTCAGACGGAGACGACGAACCACATTAAGAAAAAAAAAACTAGAGAATGACATGGGAAAACGACAACGACGAGGACGAAAACAACAACAGCACCAGTAACTGGAAAGAAACTGAAAGAGACAGCGAAAAGCTAGGATATCATTTTTCAATATCCAATACCTCTACTCTACCGCAGCACATCTCCGGTTGTTTATTGGAAATCAGAATTGGAAAATCAGTGGGAGACGGCCAAGGATCGGTGCTGGTTTTAGTTCTGCATGTTCTACTGGCAGAAAAGCATCCATTCATCCATTTAGATTTGCCTCATCAATATTCATTAGAACGATGGCTGTATTGGATTGCTGGACGACGATCGACAAAGGAGGCGGTTTTTTCATTCATTCATTCTAGAATATTTTCCTTCCAGGTTCACATTCGACAGGGAACAACTTTGGCGGGGAAAAAACAAGCTTGGGAGCTGTTGCTTTCCATTCAAAAAAAATCTGTTTCTTCGTAACTAGCAGCATGCAAAACAAACCATGAATCTATGAAGAAAGTTGGTTCTTGAGACCGAATCACTGAAAAAAGTTGAAGTTAAGTCACTTTTTTGTAACCTTACGATAGCGTATTGGGTTGATTCAGAGGAATTTGGGGGCAAAGTGCCATTCCTGTAGTGCATTTTGTCACCGAGATGACAAATATGTGAACGATCACTTGTTTTTACCCGGACGAAATCAATTTATCCAAGTTTCATTAGGAACAAACACCTCCAACGTTTCGTACAGCTATCACTTGTCGATTCCAATGTGCTTTGAATTTGGTTTTGGGATACTTTCTGTTACACGCTTTGGTCAAACTAATTGTGCCGTAGCTGTTGTCGTAGTCTTGAAAGGTCGTCGCCTTCGAAGGTCGCCGAGCTGGGAACCTCTCAAGGTTCGTGGGTCCCCGTTGCCATAAAAGCTCGTAGTTCCAGAAGACAATGGAAGATCGTTCAATCGAGATGAAAGTTCTTTGAACTAGTGCTGTGGAAGGTAATCCAGGCTACTCGGAAAGATCGTTGTTCCAGGAAGCCGATGGAGGTCGTCGAGCTTCAGGGGTACTTCGGCAGGTAGTCGGACGGAGAACCATGAGAAGCCGATACAGTGAAATGTCGTCAAATCGGAATCCTCTGGAAGATCGTTGGACCGAACTTATTTGGAGATCGTCAAACCGGTACCATGGAAGGTCATTGAGCCGGAAACCATTAGACGGGTATTGAGAGTTCGGCCGGTTCGATACTATGGGAGGTCGTCGAACGAACCAGTGTCATTGATATGGATAACCACTGACATGAGATTCTCAGGAAGATTGAAGGATCAAAAATATCTGTACAGGTTTTGCGACTGTGAATCATATGGATAATATTTGGACCGATTGGAAAGATGCCTTGGTAGATTGTCTTGTCGTTGATTATTGAGTTTATAGGTATTCGGATTAGGAACTAGATTATTGAACGTGTCTGAGACACTAGAAGGCGTTTGAACCGCAGTCATTGATGACCGTCAGTCCAATGTGTTTAGGATCTCTATAAAGCCTCCACTGCTAGACAAGTGGAGTTCAATGAAAAGGGAACCAGATTAGAGGACGTCAGACCGAGGTCATAGGGAGTTGTTGAATCGAAAATGGGATGCCATTGAAAGATTAAGAAGCGGTTATCAGATCAGAAAGGTCGGATAGAGAGGTTCTCGATGCCGGGTGAGCCTCTCGTGTCGGTGTTGGATTTCATCACAGTCGGAAAACATCCGAGTCGCAGCGTTCGTAGTACCGAATGTGTACCGTGAAAGGCGCGAGTTCAGGACAAGCTGCTCTCGGTCTGACACACGACAGGCAGAAAATGCCACGGGCCATAAATCCTAGGGTTGCCAGCCAAAGGGGTTCAAAAAGACTGGACAACGGTCGGAGTAGACTGACCCCATTGACGGGGGGCTGTCGAGTAGAGTGCGTCCGACCCCAAGGTAGGATGCTCCACCTTCGGGGAGTATCTGAGTAGTGCGGCTCTCAACGACCGAAGCTGCTGGGATTCTTGACATTCTTCGCAGTGGAAATCGTTGGGAAAGCGTTATTCCATGATCTTGGAATACCCACGGGAAGAGTGGCTGTCGACGCTGGGTGAGCCATTCGAGTCGGAGTAGAATGACATCTTCGTCGGGAATCATCCGAGTAGTTGCGTTAAGTTCAACGCGAGAGCTGTGACAATCGCGAGTCTAGGATAACGAAGACCTGCAGAAAGGTGGCCAACTTTGAATCCTGGAGATAAGAGGTCAGTCTGCGAGTCGTTAGAGGAGAGGTCAGGCATCGAGTCTTCAAGAAGATAGTTTTGTGTGATCAACTTCGAGTCTTTACGATTAGAGGTCGGGTCTCAGGGCGCAAGAAGAGAGATCAGGCCTTTAATCAACAAGAAGAAGGATATAAGTGGTTACCTCGAGACATTACGACGAGAGGTCAGATCTTGAATCGCTGTACGTCAACCTCAAGTCGACACGAGGAGGGGTCAGATCTCGAGTCGTAAGAGGACAGAAGAGGCCTCGAGTCGCGAAGAGGAGAGGTTAATGTGGGAATCTCGAGTCGTTGCGAGGATATGTCTGTTCTCAAGTCGTCGTTTCGCAAAGCATTGGAACATTGTCGAACCTGAAAGCCGACTGGGGTTCTCGAGCCAGGAATTAGATATGCTGCTTCACTGGACCGCTGCCATGGAAAGTAGTCGAGGTGGAAGGTTGTCGGACAGGGAACCATTAAGGGGAACCGGGACCATGGAGGTCATTGAGTCGGGAAGCATTGGACGGTTATTGAGAGGTCGACCGGTTTGATACCATGGAAGGTCGCGGGGCAGGAATACATGAGTAGGTCCTTCGGCTGAAAATCATATGAATAGTTTTTGGACCCAGAACCTTCGGTGAGGTCGTAGAAACGGTGTCTTAGTAGATCGGCTTGCCGGAGATTATTGGAAGAACGTCGATCCGGGAAGCCTGGTTGAGGTCTTCCGATCGAGAACATTTTTATGGTAGATCACAGAAGCGGTACCATAGAAGGTAATGGAGATTGCTAAACCGGTGCCATAGAAGGTAATCGAGCCAGAGCCATTAGCAGGTTGTTGAGCCAGAGCCATGGAAAGTTATCGAGTCTTATCCACTAGAAGGTGAACCATGCAGATTACTTACACATCTGCTTTATTTTACCAGCTACTCGATCATCGGTTTTCGCAATAGTTATCTTCAGAATTCTTTCAATTAGTTACAATTCTTAAGTCGAATGATATTTCTTCTGTACTTAACAACGACTCAATACGACTTAGTAATTAAGGCATACTTACGAAAAGACTAGGACCCTCTTGCGGGACTCCTGCATGTCCATGAACACACAGCTCCTATAATCTTCATGTGATCACGGATATCAGAATCATATCCTTCCCACATTTGCCCAGTGTCACTAATTGTTCCATGATACCTAAGTGTACATTTGTTTTATCGTTTTCCTTACCAACCGTTCAATCTTGTAGTAATTCTCTGCACCATGTTACACGCTCCTGCTTAGCGCTGTTGATAAGCTTTCTCTCCTATATCCTTTTAAACAACATGGTTCCCAGCAAATTCACTGTTCATATGACACTCGTCAATAGGAACCTCCTGAGATTATAGAACCCTTTAATATTTCCTCTTTTCGACTCGCGTTTACTTTACAAGGTCACAATTGCATTGTAATGTATTTTATCCAGATCTCTCTAAATCTTTGTAATGGATTTTAAAGTCTGTTTGTTTCTTCGAGGCGAAGAACTTGACCTATATCTTTCTTTTACCTTTCTTTTTTTTTATTTAAACTCTTCCGTTGCCAGAATCTATCAGATACTCTTTTAACTTTAATGGTCATTAATATCATACCGCCTTTTAAATGCAACTCCAATACACCTCTTTAGTGAAAGAGTTCGATTGAAAGGTATACTTCGTTTAAAAATCTACTTCGTTTCACACGTGTACCCACTCCGCCACAGCCTGCTGAAAATTACCATGAGAATCAGTATGTTGCTTAATTCGCAGTAATGTAAAGTACATTTTCTGTCTCATTTATAGAAACGTGAAAACCTACCGGACACAATTATCAGATGAACTTAGGACTATGATAATTGACTTGGATATAATAATAGATGGCGGACGTTCCTTCCAATATGAAGCATCTGAACTGTGCTACCATCATCGCAAAATTCACTCAAAAACTATTAGATAGTTTGGATGTTAGACTTACAACCAGTGCCTGTGGGCTTGTCCACTTTCGTTGATAAGTGCTTTAATTTTTTTTTTTTTTTGCGCAACAGGAAAACCATTAGGAATTATTAAGGTGAAAACACACAAAGTAGAACTACCCTTTTAAAAATAAGTTAACAAGCTATAAGGGCGAAATCCACTTCGATACCGGAAGAACGTGTATTAAATATCTAAGCAAACTTTTTTAACTAACTAGATATTTATCGCAGCGCACTAAATTGGACTGCGCACTCATGACTGCGACATTTGTGCGAACTTGTACATTCATGCGACCTGACAAATCAGTGCAAAACCTGTCGGAGTTTTACACGCCAACCTCTTTTCAGTCAACCTTTGTACGGTTAACTGCGACTGCAAAACATTGCACGAAATCCAATTTTCAATGAAAGAGATAATACATGTTTTCTTATTTTCCGACTATTTATAGTTGAACTCTTGGTTTTTTTTTTCGCATTAGCAGACTTCACATTATATTCCTATTTATCGTTGGTAGTGTTCGTGGCTTATGTTGGGTGTTTCAATAACACTTACAGTTTCGGGGAAATACAACCTCAAAAACCAGCGTGTTTGAAAGTTTTTTTTTTTTTAAAGGTTTTAAGTGTACAAAAGAAATGTCAGAAACAACTCTATTGCATTCAATATGAAATTATGTTTTTTTTTTATTACAAAACATTCAGTTCAAAGACCTGGGAGGTTTACAAAATAACAAATAACATGTAAAAACTACATGCAACTTTAAGAATGTCAACAATTTTTTTTTCAACAAAAATGGAATCGATACCTCAGTTATTAAAGTTCATTATGATAATATAATCATTACTCTTTAGAATTACAACATTTGAAAATTATCGGCACTCCTCAAAGTTAGCCGAACTATTGTTAAACTGTTCCTAAATTATCAAAATCATTAAAGTTTCTCAGAACAATACACACATCTCAGTGTAAAGGAAAGGTTGAACAAAACTGCATGTACTTGGCTCTTCGAAGCCTGATGTTTTTTTTTTTTTTTTTTTTTTGTTATGATCAACACTCAAGTCTCTCTGACTCTCGCTCCTCATAATCACAAAATCGAATGCAAATATGCAGAACCGGATTTCTCTACACACTTTATACCATTCCTCCTCAGAGGGTTCTGTTTCATCTTTTTTCATATCCTCCTCAGAGGAGTCTTCTTTTAACCTCCTCGGAGGAACCCCAACCATGTTCTCCAGAACGTGCTTTTTAATTTCTCTTCAGAGTCAAAGAATTTATTCTAAGCGTAATAAAAGGACATGGCTCTCAGAGCTATCCGAACTTCTCGGAGTCCCACCCAGCATATTAAGCAACAGGAACTCTACTCGACTTCTCAAAGTCTTTTCTTATCCGATACTCATCAGTTTCTTAGAACTATTAACATTGTACCATTATGTTTATACCAGTCCAATCAAGGTCCTCGGAACTATCAACACTTGATAAGTACTCGGACAAAGTCAATTTGGGAATCGATACGTATTCCTCAGAACCATCTGCATCAAAATCATTATGATTTCCCGATCAAATCACTTATTTTTCTTCAGAAAAATTCTTATTGTTCCTCAAAACAATTTGTTATTGTTTCTCAAAACAAATCTCTTATTGTTCCTCAGAACAATTCTCTTATTGTTCCTCAGAACAATTCTCTTATTGTTCCTCGGAACAAATCTCTCATTTTTTTCCTCAGAACCATTTTCTCAATGTTCCTCAGAACAAATTTCTTATTGTTCCTCAGAACAAATCTCTTATTGATCCTCAGAACAAATTCCTTATCGTTCCTCAGAACAAATTTCTTATTGTTCCTCAGAACAAATCCCTTATTGTTCCTCAGAACAAATCTCTTATTGTTCCTCAGAACAAATTCCATATTGTTCCTCAGAACAAATCTCTTATTGTTCCTCAGAACAAATCTCTCAATGTCTCTCAGAACATATTACTCATTGTTCCTCAGAACAAGTTTTTTTTAAATGTTCCTCAGAACAAATAACTCATTGTTCCTCAGAAGAAGTTTCTTAATGTTCCTCAGAACAAATTCTTTATTGCTCCTCAGAACAAATCTCTTATTGTTCCTCAGAACAAATCTCTTATTGTTCCTCAGAACAAATTACTTATTGTTCCTCAGAACAAATTTCTTGATGTTCCTCAGAACATATAACTCATTGTTCCTCAGAACAATTTTTGTTCAATGTTCCTCAGAACATATAACTCATTGTTCCTCAGAACAAGTTTTTTTAAGGTTCTTCACAAGAAGTTTCTTAATGTTCCTCAGAACAAATCAACGATGGTGTGTTCCTCAGAACAATTATAATTTTTAGTATTCCTGGGAAATATTCACTTGTTATTCCGCAGAACAAATCACTGATCATTCTCCATTTAACAAATCCGATTTGCTCCTAAAACCATATCGCAACCTTTTCCCAGGAACAAATCACTAACCGCTCCTCAGAACAAGATACAAGTCGTCCTCTTGAACGGATCACAAACTATTCTTCGGAAACTTAAACACAAAAAGCATATTTTCATCTCTCAACAGCAAAAACAGCATAACACCAACAGATCCTTCAATTCTCCGTACACAACTCGCACGAGACGAGACGTACATCAGACGCACTCACATCCACCACTATGCAGGAAAATCGCGTTTGAAACATTTGGGTGCTACGCCCCAACAATTTGGTTGCAACTTTTTCCCAACAATTTCTTTTCATTCAAAGTTGTAAAAAAAGGCTCAACTTACCGAACGATCTTTTTTATCCTCGTCGCCAGATGTAGAGATCTCGTTTATTGAATCACAACTCACATTCACCTCGTCCCAAAATTCACGCAACATTTTCCTCGTATCTCTTCCGCGCCGGTGTCAACAAAACTCCCCGTCCACACGCTCGGTCATAACTACCCGTTCTCCTCTCGCGTAACATGTCGCATGGGCTCATTTCCTAATTGCGATTAACACTACGTTTGGGTGCGCCTCTACACATATTTCAAATGCTGAAATCACCAACCCCACAGAAAGTGTAATATGTATGTCGTGACCGGGATTCGATCTCATGCCCTCTGGCTTAGAAGACTTGAAGGCTATCCCATACGCCACGGGCTGCGGCCTTTGAACGGTGACATGGAAGTTCGCGCTCCGCAAGCAATGGAAGATTATTGCACCAGAAAGCCGAAGAAGTTCATCGAACCCTAGGAACTAGATTGTAGATGGTACTCCGCTGGACCACTGCCACGGAAGGTAGTCGAGGCAGAGCCATTAACAAATCTTTTAGATAGAGTCTAAGCAACTGAGAAATTCTTGTATTACATCCATGTATGATCGTCGTTTTTTATTTTGCTGAAGCCAGGTGGCCTAAGGATCTGAACCATTGAAGGTTGTTAAGCTGGTAACCTAAGGAAGGTCATTGGACCGGAAGACAAGTGGAATCTATTGAACCGGGAATCAGATGCAAAATCATTAGATCAGAGCCATGGAAGGTCGTCGAGCTTGTAACAAACGGTTCGGCTAGCTGTACTATGCAGAAACCTCCCATACAACGCCTCAGGGTCGGCTAAAGCTATCCAAAAAACACTTTAACTTCACCGGTCGTAATTTCCCACTTTATTCACTACAAACTAGTAAGTTTTGTGTCCCACTACATATAATTTCCGGTTCTAATCCTTAAATCAATGCTGTGGTACGGGGTGGTAAGGTCGCTGTACTATCCACTCTCTTACCCGTCTTCGGAGCGATACCTCGGTGTCGACGAACGACGAACGAAACTTCCAGCGTTGAATCAGTGCCGTAAGTGGACCGCATGGGATGATTTTGTGATTTTATGTATGTATGTATGTATGTAGATAATCCACCATGGGTGCACGGATTCACCGCAGTTTCGCCAACGTATGCGCTAAATTGCATTCTTTAGATTATAATTCGGCCAATCTTCAATGCAAATTAGCACATACCCGACACCATGGCTTCGTGTGAACTGTCATGTAATGAATGAATTTCGTGTATGTGTATGTCTTATTTGTAGAACGAGCAAACAGTTTCGCAACCGTATAAAATTCATAACATTCTCAGTGCTATGAATCTTCGACAGGTATTCCGCATACGTGTAGATACCTGCCCAGCTGGCAACTAATTGAACGTTCTTATATCATATAATCAATAAATGAAATAGTTATACAACAGAATAATCTCACCTTTAAACCCAACTTACCTCAAGACACACTAAGCTTACCTTTAGCTGTAACCGACCTTAATCAGTATCATAGCCATCCATGATCCAAGCTTACCTGTAGCTGTATCAGTTACCGTCCTTATTAAATATCATATAAATATTTGTTTCCACCTGATCTAAAATAAACAAATTTTGTTATATTACGAAGCATCACCCTACAATGCACTACAATCACCCCAATGCAATAAAGGTAAAAAAAAATGGAATTATGGTCTATACAGTTGTACTGCAAAAAACTCCAACACGGGAAACCCAATTAAAACCTTTAATTCACCTATTTTCAAAAAAAATCCCCTACGAAATACATACATTCATATATAAAGCAACGTAAGAACAGGTTGGAAGGTACATGAGGTAGAACTGACACCCTGACGGCTAAAAACCTGTACAAAAACATGTTAAAAGTCAATGTATGCTTGATTATAATTTTGGCTTATGGAAAATATCCGCAAAAATATTAAAAATCATTCAAAGAAAAAATCATATTCTGAGAACAACAGTTAGAAAAACCGATAGTATCATCGTCACAAACCACTATGAGTGATAAATGGAACTTTGTTTTTCAATATTTCCCATGGAACGTATACACTTTGGCTAATAGATTAAAAAAAAATGTTGTTTTGAAGGAGTAAATCAAATTTTAAAAGCCTTTTACAGAAAAACTAATAACAAAAAAAGTTACTTTTACAATTGATAATGTTATGTATCTAGCTATCCCAAAACTATGGTGTTAAGGATCAAAATTGAGAATAAAAAGATAAACATTAAGAAAGAAGAAAATTATTAAAATTTGTCCGTGATATGACATCTCCAAAATATCTAGTTTCGATCATAACAAGCTGAGTTGTTCAAAGAAATTGAAAAAAAAAATCCGCCCGCTTGTATGGAAATATCCCATAGTGCCACTGTAACATGAACGACACCCGTAAAATTGGTAGGTATCCGGTTGAAATGATTTGAAGAAAAAAAAAATCAAGGATTGCTTTGATTGATTCTGGTTTTGTTGCCTCTAATAAATTTGTCCAGTCATTCCCTCTCACTCAACCGCTCTAAGATTCCCATTCAGATCCATTGCTAGTGAGCGAAAAGGACAAACAGTTTACTTTACAGGCCACCATGTGAAAGCGCAAGGCCATTTGCGTACTCATACCCTACGCAAAGCGCATAAGAAAAAAAGTTATGACGTTGAAGTTGATAGAGGAAAAGAGATAGTAGAGCGAACAGCAAACATGTTGGTACGTGTCTCGATAATTTAATGATGTTCAAATATGTCTCAAGCAAAATAATTTAGCTTTAAAATTGTTCACGATATATTCACTTCATCATCGAAAAACATTAAGAAACTGACATATTGCAAATTTAGTAAAATAGAAAAAAACGCGCATTAGAACGCTCTCACCCGTTTTGGTCCTCCCGTTTGATATCTTTGCTTGCGTGCCTATGGTGAAAACTGAATGAGAAAAAAAAACCCCGCCCGGTCGGAATCATATTTCACAAGCGCATTGCTACAGCTGCATCACCGAGCTCTTCTTGCTGCGCACAAAAAACTAAACACAAGAAAGAATCCGACTGGAATCAATGTTATTTCACTTAGCGGGCACCAGACATTTTCGAATAAGTTTAACAAATTCACATTATTTCAAACCAACTTTTAGAAACCATCACTCCAAACACACCACATAAAACGCCATTACTCGATTTTTACTTTTTTTTACACTCATTTTAGTAACTGAGCATAAATACAAACATGATGCTTAATCTCTAATTTTTCCACATATCGCCAATTCTATCGGAAAACAATATATACACTTCAACACTTCACGGAAACAAATGCAGAAAACGCGAAACACCGACAGGAGCCCGGAGAAAAGGAAAAAACAACCGCACGCGATGAGAGCTCGATGCTGAATGGGATGATTTTGTGATTTTATGATCAGATAATCCACTGATTCTGGCTTAGGAGCAATTTCCACAGTTGACATTGGGATCTATGTGCTCCAGATGCAGGCCTAACGGGGACGGCAACTTTCATAAAGCTTGAAGCATAAACTACGGGGTCCTGGATGTCTCGGTTCTAACAGACTCACGTACACGGACTTACGGAGTCTTAACTACGGTTCTTGACTTTTCCTCCAGACCACTTGAATTTAACGTCCTCACCAAAAGTCGATGTGTTGACTTCAGCAATGGCGAACCAGTATGGTAACCTGTGACGTCATCCCTATTTCGCCCCATCATTTTCCACAATATGTCATCTTTCAGGTCCTTATGGTAGCAGCCATCTGTTGGTGAAGTTCCGAACTTCTCCTGTAGTTAGGTGAGTTGGATGTGGGTTTGGCGTAGTGCTTGAAGTACGCCATATTTCAGGTCCTAATGGTAGCGGTCCTCTATTGGTGAAGTACCAAACTTTTCTGGTAGATGGTTGATTTGGTTGTGGGTTGTCGTAGTGGTCGAAGCAGGATGACCACTAAAGGCAAAACAATGCACTTTCTTGGAGCTCTAAACTACTACACGCACAAGGTTTCGACAGAATTGACAGATCCCTTAGCGCAGGCTTGGAAGCCATGAAAGGTCGTCTGAACGGTGTTAGAAGGGTCACGAAACTGAAAACTTCAAGAAGGTCATCGGACCTGGAAGGCAAATGGAGGTCAATGAACTGAGAGCCAGTTAGAAGGTCGTCGCTTCCGGAGCTTTGTAACATTGTCGAACCGAGAAGTCAAACGGAGGGGTTTTGACCGGGAACTATATGGAAGTTTGTTAGACCGATGTCATGGAAGATAATCCAGCAGCAGCCAATATTATTTCATGAGGACAAAATAAACCATATAAGATTTTTCGGATGTCTACCCTCGAGTAGAACGGGTTTTCTCCTATCATTATGAAATGTTTTTTTTTTTTTTTTTTTTTTGATAACCTTACCGATCGGAGCCAATTCTTATTTGCGTGATGAACAAACTTACCTGTAAAAAAAGAAAACAAATTGTTAATTTTGATTGGCTACTCATTGAGTGATTCTTTATGCACACATGAACAGAGAAAAATCTCAAATTAATGCAAATCTATTTCATGACCCAGAATATGAACACGAAAAGCATGTATGTATGAGTGTTGTTCAAAAGCTCGGCACCACTCACATTCCAAATCCCACCAAAAGCCGTAACAAACAAAAACAAAGCAAGAAAAAATACGATTCCCATTCAGATTTCGAGTCAAGAGCCGGCACCGGGCGACCATTGTTTGTTTCCGATTGGTGCCAAACGTCGGATGACACAAAAAGAGATTAATCAACCGGAGAACAAACATCTGTCCGGATCGGTTTTCGGGGTTCTGGTTGTTTTGTTTTGAATGTTTTTTTTTTGTTTCGATGTCATTGCTGTTATTGTTCATGCTTTTTGCTGAACTGTCACCGTCCTCCTGGTCATCCTCCTAGTCCTGTTTGTTGTTGTCATTGGGCATTCTGTAGCCTCGACATTTTTTTTCCGATTTTAAAAGGAGGAGGAGACGTTCGGTTTGTTTTGACTCATCGAGGTTTTTTTTGCCTCTTATTTTAGGATGTCCTTCCGTTCCATTTAGTAGGGGAGCAGACTGACCTTCGCTTGGAGGAGGGAGTCTTCTCTCTCATTCTTTCGTCCAGCTTTTTGTTTGCCATCTCATAAGCTTTCTGTTTGCCATCGCGTTATCACGATGGATAAAATCAAAGTAGGGCGATTAAAACCGATGAGATTGTTTCGTGTTTTCGCAACCGATTTTGGGTCGCCAGACGGCCATTGTTTACCGGTCCGAAAGCTGATGAGTTAATTTGAACGGGATTTTAGGATAAAGGATGATTGTTCGAGATGAAAACACTTTAATGGGATCGATCGTTGCTGAGGGAAATTTGATGAGTTGTGCTATGAAAGCATTGGCAGAATTAATGTATGGGAAAAATTGAAGAATCAGAAATGAACATGATGAGAAATGAGATCCGGAAAATCATTTATGAGAAGAAAGAAATGAGAAACGAGAAATGAGAATAATGAAATGAAAATTGTGAATCAAAAAGTGAGAAATGAAATTAAGATATGCTTGAGAGAAATGTGAAATAAACAATGAGGAATGCGAAATACATAATAGCAATTTTTGCGCATTAGGATACGAGAGACGGGACATGAGAGATAAGGGATGAAAAAAAAGAAATAAGGCTTTAATAATGAGAAGTGAAAAATAAGAAACAAGAAATGAAAAAGGAAAGCATGACATTAGAAGAAATAGTGACAAATAAGATGTGAGAATGAGAACTGAGAAATACAACCTGAGATATGAGACACGAAATAAAAACTGAGAAATGAGATACGAGAAATAAGAAGTAAGAGTTTTAACAAATTTGACCAAATTGTTAAAACGAAAAATGTTTGAGAAAAAATTCTTCGTTCAAAGAGAATTAAACCAGTTTGCGGCATAAAGTCTCTTTAATTAAGAAACTTTCAAAATTGGAACTGAAAAATATCCCATGTAGTAAATCGCTCAATATAATATTCGGTTGAAATTTCTCTAATGCGCAAATTTAAAACACTCTAATGAGCAGCCTTCAAATATGAACATGGACAGCACATGTGAACCGAAAACAAAAACAAACTTTTCGTCAAAGTTTCCCTAGGAAGATTCAATTGGAAAATTCATAAAATAAAACTTTTCCGGCATCCCGAAGGCTTCGACTTTTATTTCCATCTTCACATCAGATATTCGAGTTCATTTTTCTCGGGTAGAACCCGTCGACAAAAAAACACGCTAATGAAATTTTGATTTCTTATTTAAAGTTGCCAACCTTTTACAATCCAGACGACTTTTTTCCCAAATGGTTGGGAAATGAAGAGCGCACAAAATATGGAAATGTCATCCGGCGGAGTCGCAAAAGTTCCAACTCACTCTCGGATGCATGATGGTGCTTCCAGTGTTCCAAATTTTCCCAGGCAGCAATGGCGGCAGGGTCGTAAGTTTTGATTCCACAGATCAAAAGTCAATTCCTGCCAGTCAGTGCCATACGCGGGACCGAGCTGTAAATATGAGGAAGCAGCCCAAAAAAAGAAAAGTTTATCGGTAGAAAAAAGGGAAGCGAGAAGAGTTATTTTCACATATGCATGGAGGGTTTCCCGCCCTTCGACGAGGGTTGTGTTCTGGAAACTTTTTCCTCGGAAAAATGTGCTTCAGGCGAAAAAGTTCTGACGGAAAATACGACCCAAAACGCTAACGCAATTTTGGCTTCCCACCCTTTAGGAGCGCCCCCGGGAACCCCGAAAAGCATGAAAGCCAAACAGGGAAGATGACTTCTGCCTTGTAAAAGTCGCCCCACTTGGTCGCGGGTGACGGACACGTTATGGGTTCCCGTTTCTTCGGGAAGAGGTAGACGGGGAGTTGCTCTAAAAGATGAAAATATTTCCATTTTTAAACTTCCCGGCTCGCTATAAGCACCTTTTGGTAACAAAATCCCGCTCCTAATATGCACATTATCCCGTTTTTTTAGCGGAAGCCAGAGAGGAGAAGACGACAATTTTTCGGTAGCCCACGACGCGACGTTTTGGGGAGCTCGTTGGAAAGAGTTAGGAGAAAATGGCCGTGACAAGTTTGCATCGGTTCCGACACATAATGGAAAAATAAATTGAAATAATAAAACTTTTATGTTGCAATCCTGGTAGAACTTTGGCAAAGGAAGGCAGCAGTATCCGAGGTGGAAAGGAAAGTCACAAGCAAAAGAATCCCGAACTAGTAGTAACAGCAGCAGCAGTTGAGCTGTTTGTCCTCTGTCAGCTGGCTTACACGGTCCCAATGCACTGGATTGGTGTTTCGGTTTAAAATTGTGGCGAATAGGGTGCTCGTAATCTGCACCCAAATTTTTGTGCTTGAATTTTGGTGTAGAGATTCAGAGCTGCGTTGAAAAATCCCTGCTTTATGGATCACTATAATCCAAGTTTATGATCAACTGAAAAGTGGTTGGGTCAATTTTTACTCCGAAAGGCATGCGAAAAAATTTGTTAAAACCACCCAACAAATCACATACTCCTGGAAACAGATTTATAACCATGAAGGATTTAGACCGTTAGTGTATGGTTTCTGACAGTTCAGAATAAAAATTATTTTTGTTACACTCGAGTTTCGAAACAGGTTAAGGGAGCAGCCATAACACTCATAAAACACTCCAAAACTTAATGTAGGCTTCTAGAAGCTTTATCGACGACGTAGTTCGTATATGTTTCAAATTCCAGCAAAGATCAACCTGGTCTAAACAAAAAATTGCCATAAAGGAATAAACAAAATTTTCATCCGAAAGTTGGCAGCATTGCCAAGAAGAAAAGAAAAGGAAGAAAGTAAGAACGCTTCCGGGTGAATCGCACAAGGAATGCGAAGTGAAAGTGCGTGCCGATCGTCACTCGCCGGAAAAATCAACTTTCCCGCGCGAATCGTCAGCTTCGTTCTTCAATTGGTCGCCAGGCACCGAATCGCAAAGCGACAAGTGGCAAATTAACCGGAAAAGGATTCCGTGCCGGAAGAATCGGTAGCCATCCAGCTATAAGATCCGGAAAATTTCAACCCGGGAGGTGGACAAGCCACTCAGAAGACAGTCAGAAAGCACGAGGATTCATCAGGTAAGCAGAAGAAATTTACTACTAACACGACCGATGCCACATTTTCAAAAAGAGAAACGAGACAAATTCATTAAAAAGGGTCAGCAAAACTGACCGATACCAAAGCCAAATCACCTCGAGCCTGACCAGTAATTTTGTTCTACCAGGACCTTTTTTTTCTCTTACGCCAAAATTTTATCACGATCTTGGGCCCTTTTTGCTTTATCGGCGTGACGCCTACAAGCCATGGATCAACACTTCAACGTGTTGGACCAGATTTTGCCATTTCTTGGAAAGCCGGTTTCATCATTTTGTCGCCTTCTTATCGCCTATCGTCGGAGCGTTTTTAGCGATCAGCTATTTTGCCGGAACTTCGTTTGCATGCCTTTTTTCGGCACTTTTGCAGTTTTTGTCGCTTCACAGTTGGCACGTGGCCTCATAGGCATTCCGTAGAATTCACGGATCGAAATATTCGAAGGAGAGCCGTAGCGGCTGAAGGCACTTCCGATAGTCGCACACGGGGTGTCAGCCGGACAAGAAAAGCCATCTAGCGGAAAACAACTCTTGGTGCAACCGGGAAAACATCCTGTCAGCAGTGGAACATCATATCCACGTAGTCTGGGGTGTGACACTCCGGAAAAGAGCCTCATCGCTGCAGGCATTCGGCAAAGTTGGTCGTTGGATGCTTGGCGAAGCAGAGGTGCAACAATACAACAGGGTTGTTCAGCACTGGATGCAGGGGAATCTGCGCACTCAGCGGCCTAGCCGGAGTGTGCAGGATCGCAGAAACAGGCGATCGCGCAGCAAATAGTGTTGTATGTGTTGGTGCCGAACGAAGTCTACGAATAGTGCTCCGAGGAAAAGTTTCGCTTCAGGCAAGAATGACATGCTGTAGGCGACAGCTCCCATCGGTCATCCACGATCTTCAAAAGACCGAACCAGTGTTAGCAAAGATAATGGCTTGGAGAATCTCACACACACGAGACAACCGGAAGTCGGGTCCAGCAACAATCAACAATTATTACACGTAAGTCGCTTTTATTGTATCCTATGGGGAAAAGATAATAATGGGTAATTTTTTTTCTTAATTGCAACCGTAAATAAAGGCTGCACTGAAATATGTTTGCGAAATTTTATTAGTCATTTATTTTGTGGCATCGACCACAGTAAGCCTCCGTCACAAATGGCGCCCAACGTGGGGCCCGAACCCACGACCCTGAAATTAAGAGTCTCATGCTCTACCGACTGAGCCATCCGGGCGCCAGGTCGGGCACAAGCGACGCAGCATCAACAGCAGCGCTTCAACAAGGTTCACACAGTGGAAGCCGATAATCAAGAACGAGTGGTAATGGAGCAGCCGACTACGTCCTATCACCAGACAGAGGAGCACACGACTCCACAAGATTTCATCGATTGGCAGGAGAAATTCGAACAGCTGTACGAGCAAATTTGTGCGCAGACAGAATGACCGAAGACCGCCTACAACCCTACAACTTCAGCAGCTTCAACAGCAGCAGCCTCAACGGCAATTCAACAGAACTACCAACCACAGCTCCAGACCCAGCAGCTTCAGCAAGCAGAAGGTAGCAACATGTACGATCTAGATCCTGTTCAGCATACAGCGTATCGTCCAGCGCTTTGCTGGAACTGCGATGAGGAGGGCATAGGTTTCCGGATTGCACGAAGGCACAGGCGATTCTCTTCTGCTACAGATGCGATCGAAAAGGTTATACGTTACGCAGCTGTCTTGTTTGTAACAGCGAAGCGAACCTTCAATACCTCCCGATTTACAAAACATCAACTCTATTATAATAAATCCCGGATACAACAATCGTCCGCACGCCGTTCTGGACATTCTTGAAAAGAAAGTTACAGCTTTGTTGGACAGTGGTGTGAACTGTTCTTTGTTAGGTGGCAGTAAAGTACAGCTGGTAGCTTGAACTGCGAAAAGAAGCACTGAACGGTGGGATCAAAACAGCGGATGGAACACCACACAAAATTAATCACTTCACACGTCTACCGATATCATACAACAATTGATATGAAATTCTACCTGTCCTTCTTGTGCCGAGTCTGCCAGACTGCGCCATCTTGGGCATGAACTTCTGGCAAACGTTCGGAGTCGAAGCGGTATGCCGTTCAATGATAACCGATGAGCAAGAATTCGAAGCAGAGCCAATGAAGGAACTATCGGTAGAACAACGTCAGATTCTGAATAAGACAATCAAGCTATTTCCGAAAGCCGAGGAGGGGAATTGGGAAAAACGGAGCTTTATGAACACCGTATAGATGTGGGCAACGCCACACCACGGAAGGTGCGATACTACCCAATGTGTTATGTCCTGGAGGAGGTTTACCGCGAAGTAGACAGGATGATCTCGCTGGATGTGATCGAGGAGGCAGTTTTCTCGCTATGGAACAACGCCAAGGAAAACGGGTGGTACCGCGTCTGCTTGGATGCAAGGCATCTTAATTCCATTATGGTCAACGAGGGCTACCCCATCCCACAATTTTTTTCGATCATCAACAATCTAAAAGGCTGTTCATTCATATCTTCGATCGATCTCAAAGATGCTTTTTGGCAAATGCCGCTTCACGAGGAATCGAGGCCACTAACGGCATTTACTGTACCTTCCTACCTTACTACCTTGGGGCACACCAGAGGAGGCAGAGAATTGGCTGGAGAGAATGTCTCCAGTGCGAACTGTCAATTTACGTAAAGTTAAGTAACTGCGGAACCAGCCAACTAAAGGTCCGCAGTATCCTAAGCGTCCAAGTTTACCAATGGCGATATTGTGGTTCACCTTATCAAACGCTGCTAATAAATCGATATAAATAGCGTCAGTTTGAGACTTAGCAGCAAAACTTTCGTATACATAGGAAGTGAAGGTCAACAGGTTAGTTGTCATGGAGCGTATCGGGATAAAACCGTGCTGATCGATTGAAAAATTTTGCTTACAGTACGAAAAAATCGGATCCATGACTACTAATTCGGATAGTTTGGAGATTGCATAGAAAGCAGAAATTGAGTGAGTTAACTTTTCAAATGTATCCTGTACAGGGAATTCAAAAATCGTTATCCTCCGATAGAATTTGACGATCAAAACAACCGTGCTAGAGATTTTTATCCGCAAGCACACTAGACCAGCACTTATCAATTTCAATTTTGCTCTCGATAAGATGTGCATTCCGATTCAAATTTACCGTCTCTTTTAACGTTACTACTTTGCATGAAGCTAAGAAACAAGTGATAAACCACCCAAGTAACCATAAGCATTACGCCAAAACCCTGAATCAGCATTAAATCTACATTTCTAATGCAAGTTAGCATGAAATCACCATTTCTAATGCAATTTAGCATTAAATCAACATTCATAATGCTTTTTGTTTTATATAAGCATTATTAATGCATAGAAGCAATAAAGAAAATTAGCACTAATGATAGCACTATATGCACATATAGAGTAGCTCTAAAGTTAATAAGCATTAGGAGTGGTGTGACCCGAACAGTACTTGAAGTACGGATTTTTTCACCCACCTTATCAGCATCAAGAGTGGTCGAAATGGTAAAGGCGCAAGGAGAGATAAAGGCTGCTGCGGGATCTTCGGTTCGAGACTCAGAAGAATTCATTAAGCAGGCATAATCCTCCTTCATTCAGCAGGTTGATTGATGTTGCAGATAATGATTATTTATTTATTTTTTGTTCATTTTAATTATTCAAAAAATAATAATTAAATAAAAAAAAAGGTGTTCTAAGTATGCATTGTTAATGCTTTTATACGGCTTGCGAAAAATGACGTTTGGATGGTGCTCTAATTCAGCATTTATAATGCTTATTAAAGACTATGTAGTGATAGCATTTAATCAGCCCGCTATTTCGCCTTTTTAGCATTAAATCTGCATTATATACGCATATAGTGCAAAACAAGCATTAATACAGAGTTATATATGGGAATATAGTGTTGATTAAGGGCTATGTTTTAGTGCTTATGGTTACTTGGGCAGTTATCGTTATCAATTCGGCTCGATTTGCTTCCCTGATCTTGTATCAATAAATATCTCACACTCTTTTTAAACACCACGTGGTGATCGATGGGACTAAGCTCTCGTATTGGAATCTTGTTTACATTGATATTGTACATCGCTCTTCCGACTCTCTTGAGGACAACAGAGACAGCAGTTTTCGTCTGCTTTTCCATCTGGAAGCGCTCAATGAACGTTTCACTTGAGAGAGCTTCGAAACATTGCTTTCTGGAAAACAGCAGGGGTATTTATCAAACCGACAGGCATCCCTGCATACATTTCTGTAGCTATATTCTTATGCAGTTTAGATATACGTTTCATATACATTATAGAAAGATCTTATGAATGTTGGAAAAACAGCATTTACCTGCCAAAGTGGAAGCAATATACAACACAAATTACAATTTTTTTCATCATAAGCGACAAAAACTACACCAGTTGGGCGTTATCCGACACCTTATTCGTACCTATCGGAAAAATGCAGGAGAGCGCATGATTTTTCTCTCATAGCCTTCAATTCGTTGCCAGCGACAATATTTTCCAGTTCTCTCATTTATTTATTTATTTATTTTTTATTTATGCAACGTAGGATTGATAATCTTTTAATTTGTTACATTGTGAGTAGTAATTCGTTTGATATGAAAAAAAAACTAAGATATAACTGTTTCTGAAAATGTACCTATTATAAATGTAAAAATACCCTAACTTTAACTATTCAGTTTTGCCAATAAGCTCTCTCTGAAACTTCCTCTGTTTGTAATATTCTTGATAGCGTTGGGTAGTTGATTCCAGTTTACGATACCCCTTACCATGAATGAGCAATTATAGTAACTGGAGCTATGGTTTGGTATTTGAAAACTGGAAGAGCGTGAGTTTCGAAGTGGTATAAGTAGAGATCTTAAATACGGAGGAGTGCCACTAGTTATCAAGTTGTGCATGACCATACAAGAACGGAACTGATAAAACTTATCAAAACAACAGCCTAGAAGATGCTTCTGTAAGTAAGTTACTCTGGAAAATCTAGAAAGTTTAAATACATATCTGACACAGGCATTCAAAGCCACTTTGAGTCTTGCCAGTGAAGAAGCTGAGGCATTCGATATAACAAAAACACCGTATGTGAAGTGGGGTAAGATGAATGTTTTAAAGAGCTTGAGTTTAGATTGAACGTCCAAGAATCTAGTTGTGATGTTCAACTGCTTGAGACTACAATAAATTTTAGCACATTGATGTTTAATTTGCATTCCCCAATTGAAGCTATGATCGAAAATTACACCAAGGTTGTTAATTTTGTGTCAACAAAAGTCAGTGTTTCACAATTGAGAACTAAATCAGGTGGTACATAGGAACGATTCGATTTATCAATCAGGACGGCTTGGGTTTTGGATGCATTTATGGGTAACAAGTTATTTTCTGACCATCTGTATAAGCTAAGAAGGTCCTGATTAATTTTGAGAGTCAAATCAGTGCGATTATATTTGCCATAGTTGCAAAAATACAATTGTACATCATCGGCAAACAAATCGGTCAATATTGCTCAATTCCCATCTGATTTTTAGCCATATGAATGCACTGCTGGTTGCAGAGAGAACATGATGATGACTCTTTCACTTGACGCCCGTGCGGATGCTAAATCAAAATTTACAAACAGGACGAACTTCCTTTCAAATCCATTTTAACACGTTCGTCGCCACGCTCATTTTGATAGAAATTTTCGGAGCGAGAAAGTTAAGAGGGAGAGTCCTACATTTGCAACGTGTGGCAAAACTGAGCGGCTAACTTGAGTAAGAGAGCGTCACACGTTTTTGATGTGACGGTGCCTCCCAGATAATACCCCCGTCACACGAATATCGGTCCCATGGCGACGAACGTGTTAAACTGATTTTAGACGACATTTTATACAATCTTTTCACTATACAGTTGCAATTGCGATTTATGACACTATTATAAACGACTTAAGTTATCATTTCTGATACAATTTCATGTTTTCTGGGATACTTTATGACCTAGATTTACTTCCGTCCAGTTATGAACAAGGAGCTCGATTCCCAAAGTTTACTTCCAAACTCAGAAGTCTTTTTAACCGATTTGAAATACATGATTATGGCCACCCTAGATTTCATTTTTCTACTTCTGTTCCCATTTTAAATACGATTTCTCCAAGAAAACAAATGAAAACATTCCCAGCGCTGTTGACCATGTGGTCCCGAAATACCCGATGCACTTTGTATCCAACCGAATGGTTCCTGGAAAGACTTGGAGACACAGCAAACGCAGCGCAGAGGAATAAAACAAAAACTCCGGTACCGGATATACCAGCTCCAAGACCAATGCTAAGCTATATTTATTCTTCCTAACAACAGGAACACATACGGGGATGTGGTTGTATATTTTCTGGCAATGGATTTGCAGCGGAAACGGGTTAAAATCGTCGCCGGACGATGCATTTTGTTGGTCTTTAGCTTCCGGCAAAATTGCGGCACCGAAAATTTACAACTTAACACGATGTTAACAATTTCTTTTCATAACTGCTCTGGATGCTTTATTGCATTAAGTAAGTACTTGTAGCGTTAAGTAATAAACCTACTTTTCAACAAAGTTTTCAGTAAAAAAAAACCGAATCATCCATTGAAGTGTTGAAAACATTCGCTTCAAATCGGATTGCTTCTTATCGTATTACATACGGCAATTTACCCGAAAATGTAATCATATTAGAGCAGTTAGAGAATCCCCACCCAATGCAATTCAGGTTATACCTTTGAGTCAAGCAAACAATCCTTAATCCTCTTTTCCTTCCGATATGTCGCGAGGGGTTGCGAAGAAGTCAACAAACAGCAGCAGTTTCGTCAGAAAAAAAAGAAAAATCAGTGAATTGTGTCACTTATCTTGAGTGCTTTGTTACCTTAGGGAGTAACGTGCCATTTTGACTGATTCCAAATTTGCTGAATGATTTCTCGTACCGGGTTTGTTTTTCTTCCAATGGGATCGTCTCGTTTTCTTGTTTATGATGGAAGTTTCTATCAAGGGGTTTAAGGAACATGCTATTTTTAGGTTGACTGGTAAAATTTTTTGTTAGTTCCTTGATTCGGAAAAGCTCTCGTCTCTTAACAGAAGAACCTCAGTGTTACATCTTTCAGAAATTACCCAATTGAGTGACTGCCAAAAACCAGGAATCAGGTGAAGTGAGTATGAATCTATCTGCTCAACAGTAAATAGAGCTGCCTAACGGCAAAATCATCTCAAAACCACGCACACCAATCGATTCCATAACCATAGCCATTCATTCCCACCCCGTTCTAGCAATCACACAAATTGTCACCGAAAGTGGCAGCCCAACGGTATAAAAATAAAGAAAACTTGCAACTTGAGGGGAAGCACAAGCTGCTTCCGGTTCCGGAACCCTCGTCGAGCTCGTAAACAATTCCCACCCATAGGCACACATCAGATATATTGCTGTGCTCCAAGGTTTACACACCTATTCTGGAAGGAAGCTGCCTGAGGAGCAGGGAATAAAAATCGGAAGCAGTCAACCGGAAGTCAAGAGTGTGTGTGTGGTCCCATAGCTGTTCCCCGAATGAAGCACGGAGCTAGAGTGTTTTCGAAGAGGTAAAACAACACAGAGCTGCTTTTATGACTGCCGTTTGGTGTTCTGGGCATATTAGGACAATTGCGGCTCCTACTAACTCGTTTCCACTATTCTTCGGAGGTGTTGGTGTTAGTTGATGTGGAACTGGCAGTTAAAAGGTAAGTGATTGGCAGCTATCGGGCTGGAAAATTCTTGAAAACAATTGGCAACTGTGAATCTTTGCAAGAAAGATAATACCTGTTTGCCGAGCATTCCGAGTACATGGCAATTTTTACTGAAATATTCGGTAATTTCTACCAAAATGTTCG
The DNA here is from genome assembly GCF_029784155.1 of Uranotaenia lowii. Lineage (NCBI taxonomy): Eukaryota > Metazoa > Arthropoda > Insecta > Diptera > Culicidae > Uranotaenia > Uranotaenia lowii. Next base: position 147,394,013 of record NC_073691.1, read on the forward strand.
GTAAATTTAACCTAACAATAAATCATTTTTACTGTTTTTTTAACTGAAAGTATATAATTTTATCTGAGCAAATTCAACAGTCTATTGATAAATTAAGAAAAATTTACAATATTCAGAATTATACGAATTTTGGTTATTAACGCACACGAAGATCGGTAAAAAAAACTTTGCTATGTTTAGATACAAAACATAGCAAAGTTTTATTACTACCGAACAAGTTTGGTAGAACAAATTACCGAGCTCATGGATTCTGGTTTATGAATAAATTGATTTGAAAAACAAATCCTGGAAATACACCAAATAACAGCTCTTCCGGTAAAAATTATTAGGTTTGGCAAACTTTATCAAACTAACTCATTCATTTATTCGGTAAAATAACCGGTTGCTCGGTTAAAAACTAAATCTTTCAGAAGCTAAAAACAAACATTCAGTTGGAAAAAAAAATCGTCGAAATTTAACTCCCAGAATGAAATAATTAAAAAATTAGGTGCCAAATAAATATTCTATTCACAGTTTTGCCGATAAATATATACGAATTTACGGACAACTTTCTGCCTGTGTTGGAAAAATAATCGAATTTCTTCTGTTTTTGGCTGTATAAAGGTGCATTGTCAATTCAACCCAGCAAACATTTTTGTAGCTATATTCTTGGGGATTTTTTTTATTATCTGACGGGTTTGCGCCGGGGGTCTTCAGATTTTCCCCAAAATTGAAAATTTGGTTCATTTTTGCGACTTAAAAACACATGTATTTTTTCAGATTTCTAACATTTTTATTTTTTGAGTTAGCTTCGGTTAGATTTTTTTGTAAATAAAAAATTACCATTTTTCAAAGTTGTTTCTCAACGGAAATTATAAAATAGCACATCAAAATGCATTGCAATTTTATCAGCTTTCCAAATAGAATAGTTGAAAAAAATTAAATAATGACCTTCAACATGAAAAGTTGTAAATAAACTTTAAATGGCGTCTAAAAGTACCGGCTGCACCACCGAATATTTGGCAAAAAATACCATTGTATAGCTCGATTCATGATGCAACTTTCATCTGAAGACACCAAAGTGGGCCATTGACACCTTGAAGAGTTATGAAAGAAATAATGACAATAAATCTCTTTTTTTGGCATCGAAAACAAACAATGGTCGAACAACTGCACTCACATATGGAGATAGCAAGCACTTCTAACAACATGGAAACAAAAGAACTTATCAAAGCAGGTAAAAAACACTATTTTTTCGTCCTTTTCAGACTGCCCCTACTCGCATAACAGTCCCATATGAATTTTCGTCATTTTAGGTCAACATAAGGCTTCAACATAAAAGACTAAAAAAAGAGGTTTTGTTCTAGAAATTTCGAAAAAAATATATCAATTCGTGCCTGTCCTATATGAAATATACCTGAATAACAGTCCCATATGTGAAATACCACGGATTTGGTTACTTTTCAATGTTTCTTTCGGCGAAATAGTCTTTGGTTTATTGCTTTGAATCATTTAAACATTTTTTTAACTCACTTGATGTCGAATGATGCACACTAGTTTTCGAAGGCAGGTCTGACTTTCTTAGGAATGACTTCCTGAGCGAAAATCTATCGGATGCAATCAAAAATCGTAAAAAGATTCAACTTATAATGTGGAATTCATGATATTTTTTTTGCAAAAGTATGTTTCTTTTTCTGACAATTGCATTTAGAAGTTCGAAAATGATCAAACTTAAGTCTTAGAAAGTAGCTTGGTGAGAAAAATATATTTTGTATGGGACTGTTATGCTAGTAGATTCGAAAAAGGTTTCAAATCTGGTCGATTAACGGTCCCATAATGAATAAAAATGGTGCTCTCGACCTTACCAATAACCCAATTTCGAAAATTTTAGGTCTAACGATTTATTATAACAACCTAGACACGATTTTCGTTTATGCTGAAAGTGGTGGTCACAATTTAAAAATATATTCAAAAACAGAAAAAGCTGATTGTCTCGCTTGTTTATTTTTGTATATGGGACTGTTATGAAAGAAGGGGCGGTAGATTGTTGCAGCTTAACTGATTTCACGTTATATCCAAAAATCTAATAACTTATTCGTTTATACCCAGTTTTGCACCAGGTCACAACAAGTTCTGCACATTTTACTGTCATTTTTAGAAGTTTATGCGCTAAGTTTTGCATCCGTAATTCCCCAGATTTGATTTAAAATGGACGGTGGAACACTGAAAATTCGTGTGTGAGCGATCGAGGTAGCAAAACACTGACGACGAATTATGTTCGTTCTAGTATGGTAAACCTCAAAACTGGGCGAATGTAGAAAACGAATACGGTAAAAGTATCATATTTTCATCATTTTACAGCCTGGGCTGGCCATACTGAGCTCTTCGATTATTTCTACAACATTTGTGCCACTTTCTCATACTTTTTTTTATCAATGGGAAAGGATTTTGGTGTCTAGTGCTTAGCTCCCGATATAAAATCTATGTAAAGCACGTCTATATTTAATTTTTTTAATCACATTTTTGTGATCCCAAACACAGGGATTGAACCTTCTACCCTTCTACTATTGGCATTGATTATGCTTCACAATGATGTTTGATCGAAAAATTAATAAGTTATATAGTATATGACCAGGTTGTAAAAGCAACATCCCCATTCTTAGTTATATCACATAAACAATACGATACTCAGAATTTTGGTTAAAATTTAAAGTCAGTTTTGCTGCAAACATTCTACAGAGCACGAAAAACTAGTGTTTTTTACCTGCTTTGGTAAGTTCTTTTGTTTCCATGTTGTTAGAAGTGCTTGCTATCTCCATATGTGAGTGCAGTTGTTCCACCATTGTTAGTTTTCGATGCAAAAAAAGATATTTATTGTCATTATTTCTTTCATAACTCTTCAAGGTGTTAATGGCCCACTTTGGTGTCTTCAGATGAAAGTTGCATCATGAATCGAGCTATACAATGGTATTTTTTGCCAAATATTCGGTGGTGCAGCCGGTACTTTTAGACGCCATTTAAAGTTTATTTACAACTTTTCATGTTGAAGGTCATTATTTAATTTTTTTCAACTATTCTATTTGGAAAGCTGATAAAATTTCAATGCATTTTGATGTGCTATTTTATAATTTCCGTTGAGAAACAACTTTGAAAAATGGTAATTTTTTATTTACAAAAAAATCTAACCGAAGCTAACTCAAAAAATAAAAATGTTAGAAATCTGAAAAAATACATGTGTTTTCAAGTCGCAAAAATGAACCAAATTTTCAATTTTGGGGAAAATCTGAAGACCCCCGGCGCAAATTGTCAGATAATAAAAAAAAATCCCCTCTTATGCATTTTTGTAGCTATATTCTTATACGTTCTAGAACGATCGTATGAATGTTGAAAAAAAAGGCATTTACCTACCAAAGTGAAGACAATATACATACATACATTTCATTTCCTTCTAAAATGACGAAATTTACACCAATTGGACGTTATCCGACACCATATTCGTACCTATCGGAAGACTACCAGACAACGCAAAATTTCGCTCCCATAGCTTCAAATCGTTGCCAGCGACAATATTTTCCAGTTCTCTCATTGGTCAATGTTACTCAATTTCCATCTGATTTTTATCTATCTGGATGCACTGCTGGTTGCAGAGAGAACATAATGATGATTTTCTTCAAAATTTTCAAACATGGTGGACTTTTTATCATATCCGATTTAAGCTGACTTCAGACGTCATTTTATACGATCTTTTCTCTATACAGTTCGAATTCGCTGAAATGGTTTTGATCCCGCGCGGGCTTCAAGTAAGAAAATCATCGTCATGTTTTCCTGCAACCAGCAGTGCATCCAGATGGCAGGGTTGCCAACAGTTCTTTGAAAAAGTCTGGAAGATTTAAAAAAAACGTCTGGAAATGTCTAGATTGGCTACTTTGAAGGTTGTAACCTTTTTTTTTTTGTCGCCAGATCTCTATGTTGCAGACAGCCACCAATCGTTTGTTTCTGTCACTATCAGTTATATGTTCTGTTTGACTCTCAATTTAACACACATCTTTAAATCAATTTCCATTATTAATAGCTTCCATCCACTTCTTAACTCATAATTCATACCATGACCATTTTGATTTTTCATAGTTTCTTAGAACAATTTATGTCCTAACCCGAAAGAAGATATGACAAAAGTCAGGAAGTTTGGAAACCTGAAAAAATGTCTGACAGTAGTTCAAAAAATCTGGAATATCCAGACAAAATCTGGAAGGTTGACATCAGTGCCAGATGGCTAAAAATCAGATGGGAATTCAGTAACATTGACCAATGAGAGAACGGTAAAATATTGTCGCTGGCAACGATTTGAAGGCCATGAGTAGGGTTGAAGTAACGTAAATTTCGTTCAAAGTGATTGTCGTGATCGATCGATTCATTTTCCTTGCTTCGTTACCTAACGCTCCGCAATCCTTCATTTCAGAACACTTTGTAAACACCACATTTTCAGCCATTTTTTCTTTTGAGTTTCCGTATGTATTTTTTTTTACGTCGAGTTTAAAGCGCGTTTGTCTCTCACAGATTTCGTCTATAAACTGACATTTCATTTCATTCCAAATCCGAATCCGATGCGAAATACTCCCTCCTTTCTGAAAACTTACGATCAGTCTCTCCCACTTCTCTCTATTTTATTCGGTTGCACTTGCAAGTTACTCTCTCTTCATTGAAAAGTCTTATTTCTTCTCCTTCTCCCAAACGTGTCATCTCTTCTATATAGTAGTGTTGCCAATCTATCGTTCGCACCTTATTAATTATTTCTTATGAGTTATCTATAGGGGAGAATGAGGATACTTGATCCCTGGGGATACTTGATTCCTTAGCTATATCTCGAAACTGGAATGTCTTACAAAGATCAAATGTTCTAGAAAAATGTGCCAAAATGAGCAAAATAACAATGCTTCTAGTTTAAAAATTTTTAACAAAATAATTGTTTGAGTAATTGAACTTTGTTTGAAAAATTTCACAAAATGTAACTTGAAGATCTTTTTTCATCACTTTAAAATGTTCCTTACATGGGAAAATTATGAAAAACATATTTGTTCCAATGTATCAATCGTTCGAGCGTAAAATGAACTTCATAATGCCATATTTTCAAAGCAATGGAAAACTCTGAACTATTTTCATAAAAAGTTTTCTAAAATGTTGATTATGGGTATAATTGATCCCCTAGAGTTGGGTACAATTGATCCCCCTTCCAAACGGCATATTCTTCTTCTGAATTGATCGTTATGATTGCTGATTACGAAATTACTAATATTTATCCAAAAACTAATATTTATCGAACAATTGTCAGAAGAAAAGACCAAAAATAATTAATTTTCTCTTAATTATAAAAAATAGCGCCTTTAAGTATGCAATGTTATTAGCGTTGAGACAAAGTTACAGAATTTTCTTCTTATGTCTGCTATAAATTGTGAAATGAGAACAAACATGACCAAAATAGTAAATTAACATTCTATCTTGGGGTTTTGTTTGATTTTATACAAGGATTCCTGAATAAAAGATCAAGTCTCATTCAATAGGGGATCAAGTCTCCCCTGACTTCAGAAAAATCGCAAATTTTTTTACTCCCACGAAAATGCTTCTATTTCTTCAACGGGTTTAAGTATCGTTCTAATTTTTGGAGCATAGAAACTTGAAGTTACAAGCTGTCAGAAAATGTCAAAGACGGCGAGTTGCTAAATTTTTCCAAAAAGATATGGTGAAAATAAGAAAAGGGGATCAAGTATCCCCACTCTCCCCTACACTTGCTATATTCCCTACAGTGATGACCTTTTTTTGGTCATCGCTCCACATTTTCACTCTAATATGTGTTGTAAGCAGTGTTCGGCATCGCAAACTGAAAAATTAGCGCCACTAATTTAATCGCTAACTTATCAAAGTAAGCGATCGCTAATCAAATTCGCTAAATGTGCCGGAAAAGTTATCGGTTTAAGCTTAAAGCGCTAATCGCTAACTGTTGACCAACATTAAGGTTGGAACAAATATCAAATTCTTCTTTTGTAACGCTTTTTCTCCCTTCGATTTTTCCAACTCCCCAATAAAGTTTCAAGTATTTCAATTCAAATTCGATAAATTAATCGAATTTTCATACAAAAAATGAGCAAAATGAAAACTGCCAAAGATTTACCCGATTTTTCGGTTTTGTGCAAAGTAGATAGAATACAATTTCGTTGCAAACAATCTTTTGTGCAATCATTCCATTTTGTTGTTTTTAGCATTGTTTTACATTACCCTCATTTAAAATTTTTAACCCGTTTTCCCCTTTTTCAAGCTTGCAGGAGCATTGTCAGACGTGATCATTTATACAATTTTTTTAAGAACTTAAAACGAAAGATACAATGAATTATTAACAACTTAACAATGTCAATTCATTCTACGGCGATTTAATCTTATTTTTAAATGAACTGATTTGTAAAATCTCTGAAAACCTGTATTGTGAAAAGTAGATATCTCAACCACTTTAAAACAAAAGCTGATTGAGAGATGTTAAAAATAGTTTTATATTCGTTAACGCTTTTTATCGTTATCTACTTCTGTAAATGTTGCGGAAAAAGTACTAAAAGAGGGAAGAATAACACTGAATAGATCTTTCCTCTAGCTCTAATGATTCCAATTAAGCAATCAGAATTATGCCCAATGTCACCTTACTTGATTAATGACATGAAGTTTATTCCACAGAGTTTATTCTATCACTAATAATTCGAGAGATTTATTCAAACATGTATGGGAGTTAGCGGTCTTCAATTAGCGGAACCCAAAAATAGCGAAACTATTTAATTCGCGAGATCAATCAAAACTTAGCGGCAAAATTAAACCGCTAACGAAAAGTTAACGGACTAACTAGCGATTAGCGGATTAGCGCTTTTGTGACGAACACTGGGTGTGAGCCTTCTTGGTTAAATAATTCTACTGAATCAAAGCAATCGAAAGATTCCCTTTACTACCTGTAGAGATGAGATGAAGGATATGCAGAAAATAAATTAAATTAAGTATAAAAAATAAAATAAAATAATAGTTGTATTCGGCAACACTGAAGATATATAAAATAAAATAAATTTCTCGGCATTGATCTATTCTTGTGAGCGACAGACGTGTCTGCGTGAATCTCTGAATTGAGATTCGTGAAATCATGACACTACCCTTTTTTAAATAAGAATTAAAGGGAATCTTTCGATCGCTTTGATTCAGCCACATTTTCACTTTTTAACTTTAGCAATGGTACCTAATCCAGTTCCTTACTTCTCATTTTTCATCACCTTCGCAAAAATCAGGCACAATCAGGCATATTTTCAAAAATCAGGGAAAATCAATGGCTTATCAGGTTGTCAGGCTGGGCCTCGAAAAATCAAGCAAATCCTGAAACATCAGGTACATTGGCATCTCTGGCCATGAGAGCAAAATCTAGCGCTCTCTTGCATTGCTCCGATAGGGTACGAATAAGGTGTCGAATAACGCTTCAAATTCCAAATCCTATTTCTCAATCATGAATACATATATTTATGATCCTGATTCTGATTCATGGTTCTGATTTTTACCTCGGATTCTGATTCTGGATCATTATCCTAGGTTTTAATCTTGATCTCGGGTTCTGAATCCGGATCTGGATGATTGCAGATTCTTTGAACGATTCAGGTTTCTGATTCCAAATCCTGATCCTCATCCACGAAAAATGATGCTGATGCGGAATCCATATTCCGAATCTTGAGTTATAATTTTGATTTTTTGTTCAAATCCTTTATATGGATCTATGTATATCCAAATCCTGGATCTCGATTCCTAATCTCCCATCTCACTCCATAATTCTGATTCCAGAATCTAATCCAGATCTTGGATGCTGGTCCATATCCTGGGCCTTATCCTAATCCGGATCTTAGTCTCTGGTCTTGGTCATGATTTGTGATGTTGATCTAGTTCTCGATCCTGATACTGATTTGTTCCGCTTCTTAAATAAACTCTATCATTTTTCTTTTTTATCATTAATGGCAACATTGGAAAAGAGCTGAACCATCCATTGAATCTCAGATCCACATGCTTCTTCCTTTTAAAAATTCCTCTGTTCATCGCAAAGAAGAAAGAAATGACCGATCTGCAACTTTGGCGACGACTTTTAGCATGAAAACACGGACACGAATTGGAACTTGGAATGTTTTAACCCTTGCCCAACAAGGCAAACTGGAACAACTTGCTAGAGAGGCTAGCCGCCTCAAGCTTGAAATTCTGGGACTGAGCGAAGTCCGTTGGCCTAATACTGGAGAACACAAGACACAATCCGGGCAAGTCCTGCTTTACTCTGGCATACGAGGAGAACATGCTACTCGGGAACGAGGAGTTGGTTTCCTGTTAAGCCCGCAGGCCTACGCGGCCCTCATTAGATGGGAACCGATAAACGAAAGAATAATCGTAGCCAGATTTAGAACACGGGTTAGAAACCTTACAATGGTCCAGTGTTATGCGCCAACTGACGTTGCCGATTTGCAGGAGAAAGAGCAGTTTTACAGTCAATTGTCACGCTGTCAGTGTCACGCTGTTGGTTGGGAGAATTCCGAAGGGTGACATTCAAATCCACTTATTTAGGCGATTTCAACGCAAAGATTGGCACCGATAATCAGGACCTTGAGCGCATCATGGGGCGCCATGGCCTAGGACAGATGAGCGAAAACGGAGAGCTGTTTGTAGAATTTTGTGGCAATAACAACATGGTGATCGGTGGATCGCTCTTCCCCCATCGACCAGCACATAAGGTCACTTGGGTATCCCGAGATGGCCGAACAGAAAATCAAATTGACCACATCTGCATCAGCCGAAAATGGAGAAGGAGCCTTCTTGATGTCCGCAACAAGCGAAGCGCAGACATTGCATCTGACAATCACCTCGTCCTTGGCGAGATACGACTGAGAGTTGCGCGTGTCCAACGGCGCGAGGAGAAAGTCGGGTGTCGATACGACGTCCGCCGGTTGGAGAATCCAGAGGTGAAAAGGGCATACGTTGAACAGCTAGAATCCCGAGCCTCGGAGCTGCCGACAGACGGAACAGTCGAAGAACAGTGGTGTGGAATCAAGAATGCCTTTATCACGACGAGCCATGGTACTCTAGGTAAAGTTTGTGGAAGAAGGAGTGAATGGATGTCGGATGAAACTTGGAGGATGGTCGATGATCGGAGAAAGGCGAAAGTCGGAATTGAGCAGGCATGTACCGGGTCAGCCAAAGCAGCCGCCCGCTTACGATATGCGGAGCTGGAAAAGGCAGTTAAGCGAGCTTGTAGACGAGACAAGAGAGCCTGGACAAACTCCCTAGCCGAAAAGAGGGAAAGAGCCGCCGCCAATGGAGATATCCGATTACTTTATGACATTTCTCGCCGCCTCAGTGGTGCAAGGACTAATGCAAGAATGCCGCTGAAAGACCGAGCAGGTCAGTTATTGACCGATCGAACAGATCAGCTCAAACGATGGACTGAGCACTTCGAACAACTCTTCCGAGTCACGAATAGCGATGGCCAACAGAACCCGCAGCTTGAAGCGCCAACAGTAAGTCGCATAAATGGCGTCAACTCGGAAGCGCCCTCGCTGGCTGAAATAGAAGAGGCAATCAAAAACATGAAATCCAACAAAGCACCTGGGATCGATTGCATCCCTGCTGAAATGCTGAAAGCCGACCCTGCCCTGTCAGCACAAATGTTGCACCGTCTATTCGCTGACATCTGGGATACTGCAACATTCCCGGCCGACTGGATGCAGGGTATCCTCGTAAAGGTCCCGAAGAAAGGAGACCTGACAGAGTGCGGTAACTGGCGAGGCATAACGTTGATCTGTACAACCCTCAAAGTACTCTGCAAAGTGATCCTGAACAGGATCCAGGAGAAAATCGACGCTACACTCCGACGGCAACAAGCTGGATTCCGATCCGGACGATCATGCACCCAAAATAATCTGCACGTAGCGGCTACGTGAAAAACTACATAATTTTTATCCAATTGATTTTCACGTAGCTCCTACGATTAAAACATGTGAACAAGCCCCTAATAAGAATTGGTGCTTCATGAATGTCATCTAAAATTTACGTGAATTTAAGATCGTTGCATTTTGGGTGGAAGGTGGAAGTTACGTGAAATAAATTTAGTGTTGAGGTGTTGTTATTATCAGTTTTATTGTTCCTTTTACTTATTCATACTATTTTAAATCATTTTAAATAAAATATCAACAATAAATTCATGTAAAATTGTTCATTCTGCATGCACATTATGACATTAGGGCACTTATTCACATGAGACTAACCATTCACTAATCACTTACTATAATAAAGAAAAACACCAAAGTCTACCTGTGACCGACTTCTGGGTCGTAGCTGTTACGGGGTACTGGTCACGGAATATTTCTCCAGAGACTGTAAGTTGCCATATTGCATCCGTATTCACCGCTGCTGTTACTAATCGTAGAAATTGTGTTGCTGTGCCTGTAAGGTTATAGTAAAAAGTAAAAATGGATATGGTTTTGCCTCCTGCAACTTTAACTCACCGGTAGACGCATCCGTGGACCACCAGTTTTGCCACCTCCGACCTCCCAGGGAAAGCCCTGACTGAATGCCTTGGTTCTCCAACCGCCATGGGTCGTTTTTCTTCTTATAAGAATCGCGTGCTTCACGATCGTTAAAAAAAGCTTAGAACGGATTTCAAATCATCCACATAGACTTTACGTGAATTTCATGAACCGTCTATGTGGAAGGAAACAAGTTATGACACAATCACATAAAATCGATAGGATGCAACAAAATCTTCGTTTACGTGAAAAATCCCGTAGAAAAAATTTCTAAATTATTTTGGGTGTGTGTGGACCACATCACAACGATACGAATCATACTGGAACAAATCAACGAATTCCAGGACTCTCTTCTGCTGGTGTTCGTTGATTTCGAAAAAGCATTCGACCGACTTAATCATGAAAACATCTGGGCGGCTCTAAGGCGACGAGGGGTCCCAGAGAAACTAGTCCATCTCATCGAAGCACAGTATGAGGCATTTTCGTGCAAGGTCTTGCACGACGGTGTCTTGTCCGAACCAATCCCGGTAACTGCTGGAGT